>NC_052354.1:4968540-5059449 GCF_009727055.1 Benincasa hispida
AAACTAGTACATTTGGTCAGTCACATTCTTCTCAAGAGTTGAGAATGCCTCGACGTAGTGGGAGGGTTGTTCATCAGCCTGACCATTACTTGGGTTTAACAGAAACACAAATTGCCATACCTGATGATGGCATAGAGGATCCGTCGACCTATAAACAGCCGATAAAAGATGTGGACTGTGATCAGTGGGTCAAAGTCATGGACCTCGAAATGGAGTCTATGTACTTCAATTCTGTCTAAAAACTTGTAGATCAACCAAATGATGTAAAACCAATTGGTTGTAAGTGGATCTACAAGAGAAAACGAGACCAAGTCGGTAAAGTACAGACTTTTAAGGTTCGACTTGTGGCAAAGGGTTATACCTAGAGAGAGGGAGTGGACTATGAAGAAACTTTCTCTCCCATTGCCATGCTTAATTCGATCAGAATACTCTTATCCATTGCCATCTTTTATGACTATGAAATTTGGCTGATGGATGTCAAGACAGCCTTTTTCTAAACGGGGATCTTGAAGATACCAGAAGGGTTTATTGCACAGGGTCAAGAACAAAAGGGTTGTAAGCTTCAAAAATCCATTTATGGGATGAAAAAGCTTCTAGATCTTGGAATATAAGATTTCATACTGCGATCAAATCTTATGACTTTGAACAGAATGTTGACGAGACTTGTGTTTACAAGAATATTGTTAATTCTACTATAGCGTTCTTAGTTTTATGTGTCGATGATATTCTACTCATTGGGAATGATGTAGGATATCTTGCTGATGTCAAGCAATGGCTAGATATACAATTCCAAATGAAAGATTTAGGAAATGCGCAGTATATTCTTGGGATCCAAATTGTTTGGAATCGCAAGAACAGGACATTAGCCATGTCTCAAGCATCTTGTATAGACAAAATGTTGTCTAGATATAAAATGCAGAATTCCAAAAATGGTCTATTGCCTTTCAGACAAGGAATTCATCTGTCAAATGAACAATGTCCTAAGACACCTCAAGAAGTTAAGGACATGAGAAATATTCCCTATGCTTCCGTTGTTGGAAGCCTGATGTATGCAATGTTATGTACTAGACCTGACATATGCTACTCAGTAGGGATCGTCAGTAGGTACCAATCTAATCCTGGACGTGATCATTGGACTGCCGTTAAGAACATCTTAAAGTATCTCAAGAGAACTAGGGACTACATGCTCGTGTATAATGCTAAAGATCTGATCCTTACTGGATACACTGACTCTGATTTCCAAACTGATAAAGATGCTAGAAAGTCTACATCTGGATAAGTGTTCACTCTTAATGGAGGAGCAGTAGTGTGGAGAAGCGTAAAATAGACCTGTATAGCTGACTCCACAATGGAAGCCGAATACGTAACTGCTTGCGAAGTAGCAAAAGAAGCAGTATGGTTGAGGAAATTCTTGACAAATTTGGCAGTTGTTCCAAATATTCATCTACCCATCACCTTGTCTTGTGACAACAGTAGTGCAGTTGCAAATTCAAAAGAACCTCGAAGCCATAAACGGGGAAAGTACATCGAACACAAGTACCACCTTATCCGAAAAATCGTACACCGTGGTGACGTTGTAGTGACCTAGATACCTTTTGAGCAAAACATTTTTTATCCTTTTACAAAAACCCTCATGGCTAATTTTTTTAGGGTCATCTACAGAGTTTAGGTCTACGATGTTTCTAAACTAGGACAAGTGGGAGATTATGTTGGGCGTGAATGCCCTAGTTTATTGTATTCATATGTTTATTGTACCCATATGTAATTATTAATTTCTCACAGTTAAATTCGCACGTTGATCTCTAAGTTTATTTTGTCCAAGTAGGAGTTTGTTGGATTTTATGTCCTAAAACTCGTTAGTTTGTAATATCATCTATTCTGTTCAATAAAGTTGTTATTGAAAATTCTTTAGGTAAATTTAAATTCTATATTCATGAATCTAATAAACTAAGGTTCCGAGGCTATTAAGTTTAAGTTTGAACTTTATGTTGTGACATAAATGTGGATCAAGTTCAAATATATAGCCAAAATGGTCTATAGTATATGAATAAGGTTGGGTGCCTTATTCTGGGGACACTATGGATGCGGTCCATTTTGTAGTTAGTACAAACGATGTGTTCCTAAACTGTTCATGTGGAGACATGAAAATAGGGGCATCTTATGCTATGTGAAGAGTTTACATAAGACTAAACCATGAAATAGTCACTTTTTACGTTCTAAATGTCGTTTAATGTATAAAACTGACTATTTCATTAATTGATGACCTAGGTGACTTAATCTTAATCCTAAGCTAACTATGAACTCCTGTACACTCGAAATTATCCTTAGATCTGCATAGGTGAGGGCAACTCATTATCGTTGGCCCAATAAGCCTCCCATTTCAGGGGTAAGATCAAGTGGATAGTTGGAAACATAGGGTGCAAGACAGAATTCACTCCTACCTGTTATAGGGATAGTAGATAATTCCCTTTAGTACTAAATCCAGGTCTTGAACAAGGGGCGCCACCCTCTCCTTGGCCCGAGAGGGGTTCGGTTTATAGGTTGGTCCTTAAACCAATTGTTCATTAGAGTATCAGTGGAATTTAAGAGATAAGATGTAGTCTCGGGGGTAAAACAGTTTTTATGACCCAGCCGAGATTACGAACAACCTGTGAAAGATTAGCTTACTAATCATGGTTATATCATATGGACATAAATATATCTATAGTGAGGGGAGTGCAACTACGAGACTATAGTGGAATGACCCGTGAGTTAACGAATGTTGATTAGCTCCATTTAAAGAGTTTAGCCAGCTAATCTCGGATCGTTGGAGCCCATGATCTATAGGTCCATTGGTTCTCCTACTAGCTCATATGGAATAAACTTAGAACAGTATGATAGAATAATTCGAATTGTTCGAATTAGGTGAAGAGAGAGAAACCGATAAGTATATGTGATATAGTGGACAGTTTTTTAGTTTAGAGATACAGCTTTAATATTTAAATGTGATTTAAATATCAAGAATATGAATACGTTCATATTCGGAAGCTCGAAAATAATGGAAATGGTCAAAGATGTAAAAAGTCAAATAGTTGACTTTTGACTTTGAAAAGTCAAACTTTGACCGACCTTATATTCAAATGTGATTTGAATTTTGAGAAAATGAATGCGGATTCATGCTCAAAAGGTCAAAATTAGTCAACACGGGAAAAATCATAAAAAGTCAAAATGTTGACTTTTCGGTCAAAGTTTGACTTTGACAAAATGACTATTTTGCTCTTTGACTAAAGTTAGTGGGAAAATCCAAACTTTTGTTGGATAATTCCACTAACAAAATAGTGGGCTAGGTGTTGGCTTATAGTGGAGACATCAAGTCCACTTAGATAGTGGATTTTGAGGTGTTGAGTTTTTATGTATTTGTTTCATACAATTTTGCATGGCTTTTTTCTATAAATATGGGCTTTCAATTTGGATAAAATATTTTTGCCATTTTTTCACAATTGTTTTCTAAATTTGGGGGGGAAATATCACTATTTTTTAGAAAAAAAATCAAAACCCAAACCCAACCCAAAATTCCATCTTCTATTTTCATCTCTTTCTCTCTCTTGGGTTCTTCATCCATCGGGTCCCACAACCCGGTTCTGAGTCCAGAGGATAGTAGGTCAGCTCTAGTGGTTGTCCAGCTCAAGCGGAGATAGAAGAGTTTCAGGAGCTTCAAAGGTAAGATTTCAAAAAAAAAAAAAAAACTCTAATTAATTGATTTAGGGTTGTATATTTAATTTATACAATTAGAGTAAAATTGTTCCTCATTTTCGTCGTGCATGCCTATTTTTCCATCATGGTGTATGCGTAACTAAGTAAGACAAACAAACGTTAAGTCAGGGTACCCAGTTGTAGTTCCTCAGCTCCCGCTATATGGCTTCTAACATTTGACGTAGCACATCTAAAACCTTAACGTCTTTATCAAAAAGGACTGGGGTGGTCTCAATCTCGTTTATTGTCCCTCGCATTTCTGAGGTGTCAAACTTATGTCGAGTCAAAAGGTCTTCGCTCTATAATATCAGCTTGGATATTTCGGCTCATTCGACCCTGATGGCTTTCAATTTTGCTAACAATTCCTCCTCTTCTTGTAAGGCTTGAGAGTCGCGTTCAAGTAGCGCTTTTCTTTTAATAAAAGCACTACTCTCGTCATACAGTATCTTCTCCAAATTAAATTTGGCCTCCTCCAGAAGTTGTTCCTTACTTGTCAGAGTCAACTGAGAGGAAAAGGATAGCTGAAACTGATTATACTTTTCTACGTTTTGAAAATACTCATCTACGAGTTTTCTGAGAGGAGGGAGGTTGGCACCCTAGATGTCGTAAATAGCTTGGAATATCTCATGAGTTTCTTTCTCTAAACAAAGGACCTTCTCGAAAGGGGTACGCATGATCTTCTTGTGCACGGTCTCCCATATGGCTAAGATCGCATGATGTTGAACATCGAAAACTACGTCGGCAGCACAAAACTCAGATACCTTAGGAACGGCCACGGGTGCCATTTTATTCACTCATCTCGGGTGCTCATGATCACCTGGATTTGCTAAGACCCTCGACGCTTTTCCAGGTTGAAAGATCTTCTTTACTAAAGGCACTATGGGGCAACCGATTTCCTTGGTTATGGGATCTAAAGCTTCGACATTCCCAACAACTGTAATCACCTTAGGAATGTCACCAGAGATAGCATGCACTTGATAGGATTGTTACATGGAATTCACAGACAACACTTCAGAGATGCCAATTCTTTCAATAGCTGAGTCAACGACAAAAGGGCCCATTAAAGATTCTTCGCTTCATGACGCCGCAAGTCTTTAAAGAGAGTGGTTCAAGGGTGAATACAAAAAAGAAAGAAAGACTTAGCATAAACTTTATAGTCAAAGAAATGAGATGAGAAGACTTTATAAAAAAATCGACATACCAACAGGTTGAGAGCGTTAGGGGCCACTGAATCATCTTGATCCCTTTTAGAAAAATCGGTATCCGAAACCTTGTGTTTTGTTAGGGTCTTTTCCAATGACAGTCTTCGGTGCTACTATGACTATCCTCTTCAATTGGGTTTGAAACATCTTTTTGTGCGATCGCTATTGTCTCGTCAATCAGACAGATCTGCTTACCTCCGTGGTTGGCCCGGTAGAATACAAAACAAAAATGTATTGATAGAAAGCCCGGTAGCAATATCTTGCGTCCCGTGGCTCTTTACACTATCTTTTCACTCCAACTTTGCCCAGAAGAATATCATTGCTTTCACAAGTATCTGCCGTCTCTCCTTTTATAGCACTTTCCGACAGTCTTTTGAGCTGTCCAGGAATGATTTCTCGACGTCTTCTTCTCTTCGCTCGTCTCTGTCTTCTAAGTATATGAATAACTATGAACAGACTAACGGTTATCTATTGTGTATATGATCTAACTTATTAACCCTTTTACGATGGTGGTCTCTGGTATTTATAGAGCTCAAGATGAAGAAACTTTTCTTTCTAATGATTACAATGATGGGTGGTCATTAAATCTTCTACTCTGATGCGCCGATTAATGGTCACTGAAAAGTTGAGTGTACTTCTACAGCGTGTCGTTAACAGCTTGTCAACTAAATTTGGATTTGATCATCATCAGCTTTCCGTCCCATCATGATTTATTAAGCTTTCACCTTGATGTGTCGTCTTTATGCTGCCATCTTCTTGAGCAACTTCTCACGAGCGCATACGATCGCATGCCTTTTGCGATCGCAATCTTTCAATGTGCGCGGATGCCTAATTCCTTGGATCGCAATTTAACTTGCGCCAATGTATTTTTCCTGCACAAAATAAGTAAATTAGCTACTTTTATGCGATGGGCGCATGCGATCACAATATTCTCAGTTTAACGTTTTTGGACATGATTTTGTATATTTTTACCGTCACATTCCCTCATTGTTTTACTTATTTGCGTTGTAATAACGTGCATTTCTACCCATTATCAATGACACTGGTCACTAAAAGATGACGATCCTCTTCAAAGTAGTTCCCATGCTTTGTCAGCCACCAATCCTTAAACCGTGGAATAATATGGGTGTGCAAATCCAATGTACGAGCCGGCAGGAATACTTAAGATGAGGTCTTGTGTCTCGTGCACACTCTCCAGTGATATAAAAAGTCCTTCGATGTAGGGGCAGGCGATATCCCTTCTATATCATTCAGAATGTCCTGGTAAAAGCCAAACTGTCGGCCGAAGCGAAAGGGACTATATGACTCTATAGTCCAGACATTCCCACACTGGGAGGATAAATAACCTGATCGCATGCTGGAGAAGTAACTGAAAGAACCACCTCCTCGTAAAAGCTTCCCCTGGTTGGAAAGCCCTCGAACGACCCCACAAAGAAATTGATACTTTGCCCGCTGCGGTATAAAGAATGTTGGTTAAAAGGCACCAAGCTTCGCAAAAGGCTCGAACTATGTCACTATTGTGGTCATATGTATATAGGGAGGCCATCATTGTGCCAAATAGACTAATGTCGCAAAGGAATCGCTCATTTCGGCCAACTATAAATTCGAGCCACTCCCAATAACAGTCAACAAAATTGAATTCTCTAAGAACTTTCATTATAGTGTTCCAACGGACTTGACCCTCAATTATACGACGACCGAGAGTTAGCACTCGGTCATTAGGGGCCTCCTCGTGAATAGAAGAATCATAAAATCCATTTGCGTTCCCCCTGGGTCAAAGACACTTCCATTGATAATTTTGGAAGGATCACGTTGTTGTTTAGACTTGGCCAGCAATCGGCAAAAGAGCCAGCTAATGACTTTGCCACAAAAAGGCTAAGTCCATCCATTATGAGCTGACCTCCGTCTTTAAGAATCATGAGGTGTCTCTCTTCAGATGAAATGTGCTCGGTAAAGTGAACCATCATTCTGGAAAAAAAAATGTCATAAGGGAATGAGTCTCGACCACATGGTTCAAAGATGATTAAGAGAAAAAAAAAAGGAAAAAACAACAAAAAAAAATGAGGGGTCTGGTAAGAATGGTAGATAGCTTGTAGAAATACAACCTAATGTAGCCTTTTAATTAGATATTTGAGGGCTAACAAGTAAAATATGCGTTGATAATACTGAGAATTCACGTGAAAAGTGAGCTTGCGTCGATCAGCACTAAAAATCTCTACTAACCCTATATTGTATGTTATTCTGCGTCAAAATGTTATAGCTATTGCAGGAATCGATCGCATGCGTTGATCCCAGACCATCGCAAAGTTGATCGCATGCGCTGATCTTCATGAATACCAGTTCGTCACATGGAATGACGTAGCTACAGAGTGATAACCGTGATAGAAGGTCGATCGCAAAGTGAGTGGATGTGTTGATACTTCAGGAGGAACAAGCATGAACGCATATCTTGGGAGTATCAAAGAGATAAGATGATATTGACATTTTACCTACCGCGTCAGAAGTGGTAGTGATTCAGAGCAGGACCCCCAAAGTTGTCGGCGTTTGAGCTCTATAAATAGAGCCTTAGAGCCCAAATTCAAGGCATCCTAGCTTCTGCTTTAAGGTGAATCCTTGTGATCACAGATAAGAGCATGAGCAAACACTCTTTGAGGATTCTTCATCTCTACAGCCCATTCCGAGTAACGACCGGAGTTTCGTCGGAGATAGAGCTCGAGAGAGACTACTCCAATGCCCATCCATGGCACCACCGATAGTCATGACGTACATCTGATGGAAACAAGAGATTGCCTACATCTACCCCTCCATCTTTCTTCCTATCTCTGTATTGTATTACATTTTGGCTTAAGATATTAATACATTTTATAATCAATGCATTTTTTTAGTTCCTTCAATACCATCTTCATCATATTCTTCTTCTTTATCATCTTTTACTTTCATTGCAGTAAGTTAAGTGTAGATTGCAAGAGTTATCACATATTTAATCATGTGGCATAGAGATATGACGCATGTAGCAACCCACCGAGAGGTGTACATTGTGTGAGTATAGTGAGTCAATCATCTTTGCTTAGTGCGAGGCTATCCCAATACTTGTCTATGAGCTGGTAGCTATAACTACTGCCTGAGAGGGTAAGTAGTGGAACTCACTAAGCAAAGTAAACAGTGTTTCTAGAGATAGGAATAATCTTATGCTCAACGCAAACATGCGTTATAGAGATATAAGCATGAGGCTGACCACCGAGAGGTGTGCGATGCATTAGTGTGGCGAGTTGGGATTACCCTTACAACCAAGCTTAATGCCGTGGTGAATTTATGCCCTCCACAATTCTATTTCTTCATGCATCTTGTTACGCGTTAATAGATGCCACATCTCTACCGATTTTCATAGTTAAACTTCCATTGCTCAATCTGTTTAGTTAGGAGTAGGAGTAGCGCATAATCCATTAACTTATGTCTTTTTACTTTTATTTATCACCTCAAATGCATCACTTCATAAACACATTGAGTTACAAGTCCCTGTGTTCGACTTCGGATCACCCCGAAAAACTTGCATTCTCATTATACTTGACAAGAAAGCAAGAAAACTTGTGACAGGAATGTATGGTCATCGCATACATGCTTAAACGCATATTGTACATTTTCTAGTCCAACGCATGCCCATCGACGCATGGAGATCAACGCATACATAAGATGCATATATATTTATTTTCCTCTCATTTTCCGGCCAACAATGGTAGGGTAAACCTTTCCGGGATCATCTATAGGTTGATCGAATGGGGGAGTTGTAAACCTTTTCGGGCCCCCCATGTTGATCGAGATATACAAAGGTAGACCTTTCTGGGGTCATCCCTAGGTTGATCGAATGGGGGAGTTGTAAGCCTTTTCGGGACCCCCCATGTTGATCGAGATATACTAGGGTAGACCTTTTCGGGGTCATCCCTAGGTTGATCGAATAAAGGAGTTGTAAGCCTTTCTAGGCCCCCCCCCCCCATGTTGTTCGAGATATACTAGGGTAGACCTTTTCGAGGTCATCCTTAGGTTGATCGAATGGGGGGGTTGTAAGCCTTTGGATAGACTTTTCTCAGATCATCCCTAAGTTGATCAAATGGATGAGTTATAAGCCTTTTCAGGCCTTCCCCCATGTTGATCAGGAAGCATTAGGACAAGCGGCGATACAATAGGTAGACCTTTTCGAGATCATCCCTGTGTATGCCAAAGAATCAGTCATGTGGCCGAGCATTGCTGCAAACAAAAAAGGAAAACAATAAATAGTGATAAAAAAAAATCACCTGTTGCAAAAATTAAAAAAATACTTATGAGTTTGGCGAAAAGAAAATGATTATTCTCTCGAGTTGCAAGTTACACGTGGCTTTGATTCTTGTAAAAAAATGGGGTTGGGGATAAGTTAATTTTTTTTTTAAAAAAAATTAATTTAAAGCTCCAAGCAATAAGGAATCTTAAAAAAAGAAGTTAAAAAAAATTAAAAAAAAACTTGTTAAAAAATAAAGAAAAAACAGAAAAACATGTTAAAAAAGAAATAAAATAAAACAACTAAAAAAAAGAAGAGAAAGAAACAAAAAAATGTGGAAAGAAAAGAAAAGAAGATATGTGGAAAAAAAAAAAGGAAAAGAAAAAAAGAGAAAATAAAGAAAGAATAATAATAAAAAAAAAAAGTCAAACAAAAATCGGGTATAGAAACCCTAAGGTTGATACTGTTGTCAAGGTGGCGACGACAAGTGGCCATGAGCCCGACGAGCAGCGGCCACAGGTGGAATCGGCAAACATTGACCAACGGTAGGCAACATCGTACGCGGCTTCACACAGAGAAGATGGGGTCGATCGACTCGTGGCTCCAGCGGCTAGGCTCGGCTAGACGATAATGTGGAACGGCTAGAGGTGACCCACAACTCAAGACTCAGTGGCTGACAGCTCCGATTCGGCTCGTGGCTCTGGCAGCTCGGCTCGACTCGGCTCTGACGATTTGTGAGCTTAAAAAATAGCAATTTTCTTTACTTTTTAAAGGTTTGATTGATAAGAGATTTCAAGGAGCTCAGGGTCCTATTTATAGAGGTTTTCTCCAGTCGAATTAGGGAATTCAAAGATTTGATTTGATTTTATGGTTGGATTTCCTAATTTCAAATTAAATTCATTTTTTTCTTTTCTTTTTCTTAAATTAAAAAAAAATGGTCACATCCCAAATTTCATTTTAAATTCAAATTTTAAGTTTTTATCTTCAAATCAAATTAAATTTGGGATAAAATTCAAAATTTTTAGTAAATTTGGCCATATTCCAAATTTATGTTAAATCCAAAATTTTAATGTTTCTATCTCCAAATCAAATTAAATTGAGGATAAAACTCAAAATTTTTCATAAATTTGGTCATATTCCAAATTTGATGTTAAATCCAAAATTTTAAAGTTTTATCTATGAAATTAAATTGAGATGAAACTTGAATTTTCCTTTTAAATTCAATTTTTTAAGTTCTATCTCCAAATCAAATCAAATTAAATTAGGATGAAACTTGAGTTTTCCTTTTAAAATACGAATATCTAAGTTTTTATCTCTAAATCAAATTAAATTGGGGATAAAACTCAATTTTTTAAAAAAATTTTGGCTATATTCCAAATTTCATATTAAAACTAAATTTTTAAAGTTTTATCTTCAAATCAAATTAAATTGGGGATGAAACTTGAATTTTTCTTTTAAATTCAATTTTTTAAGTTCTATTTCCAAATCAAGTTAAATTTTGGATAAATTTTGAAATTTTCTTAAATTAAAAGTTTGACTGTGCTTTTACTATTTTAGTTAAACTTATGCACTAAATTAATGGTTCGGTTAATAGGGAGTATCGAAATCAAGAATAAAGCGACTTATACTCCGATTCAAATGTCATCTTTCTTTAGATTCGCCCACCCGTAAGTGTGCATAAACCTTGAAGAGGGCATTTGTTGAAGGGTAATTTTTTCGGCCAATCATAAGTTATCACGTATTGTCTAAATTAACAATGAAACCCCAAATCATCGAATTTGGGACCAAGTAGGATTTGACATGTATCCCAAATTAGTGTTGAAGACAAATTCCGATGACGTCACATTGAGTAAAATTAATTTTGTCAAATTTGATATTATAATTTGGACTTTAGTCTAGTTACGCAAAAAAAAGCTTAATTTTTCCCAAATGACAAAGTAGATCTAAATCCAATTAATTGAGCCCAAAGATCTGGCCCATGAACCAACTAAGCCTAAATCCAACTAATTAGGCCTAGGGGCCAAACCCATAGACAATCCTGAAGTTGCACACTCCTTGAAGACACAAGCCCTTTTGAAGATAGAAAGACTCAGCTCAAGTTCAACTTCACGAATTAAGTTTATCCGAAAACCTAACAATAGCATTAAACTTATATAACATAATAAGGATATAAAAATTAAATAATGTGGTACTAAAAAAAATGATGTGACAATTCAATGAAAAATGTTTAAATGAAGTTAAAAATAAATATATATTATTTTTCTCAATTTTAATTTCTTGAAATGAAAGCTTTAGATAGTGAAAGAAACAAAACTCACATCAATTCAATCTTGAGGTGAAATGATGTAAAAATTCAATGAAAAAATCTATTGGTAGTTAATTTATTACAAAATTAAAGGACATAAAATATTTGCATACAAAATAATTGTAAATTGTTTATTATAAAATGAGGTGAATACAGAAATGAAAAATCATAGCATTAAACTTATATATAATATAATAAGGATATAAAATTTAAATAATGTGGTACTAAAAAAAATAATAATAAATAATGTGACAATTCAATGGAAAATTTTTGAACGAAGTTAAAAATAAATATATATTATTTTTTTTCAATTTTAATTTCTTGAAAATGAAAGCTCTAAATGGTGAAAGAAACAAAACTCACGTCAATTCAATTTTGAGGTGAAATGATATAAAAGTTTAATAAAAAAAATATTTGAGTGAAGTAAAAAATAATATGTGGTTGTATAGTTAATTGCTAGGGATGTTCGTGGGTTGGGTTGAAAGACTCTTTAGACCCAACCCATTGGGTTGTAAATTTTTTCAACCCAAATAACCCTTATTAAAAAATGAACCCAACCATGAATGAAATATTTGGGTTGGACTTATTCGGGTTAATCGAGTCATTTATTTAAAATTTTGTTATAAAGAGAAGTAAAACGTAAATATATAAAAATATAATTTAATTATTTCCATATATTGAATTAAAATAAACAACTCAATTTCAATTTATATAATGAAATATTTTTTTCTAAAGTGCAAGGCTATATATGTATTATAAATTATATAATATTATAAATTTTTCATAACCTATATCTTATTCAAGTACAAACTAATAATAGTTTATTGTCAATTATACAATTAATTTTCTGATTTATAAATACATAGTATCAAGCACATTTTAAATAATTATTTAAATAAGAATTTAATTTTTGAATTTACTACTAAATACATATTTGAAAACAAAAAAATAACACTATATTTTATTGAATTTATTATTTTATATCTATGTTTTCAAATTCTATACCAAACATGTGGTAAGGGTGAAATAGCCTAAGTAGTAGGGATGTTCATGGGTTGAATTGGGCTGGGTTAAAAGACTTTTTAGACCCAACCCAATTGCGATTTTTTCAACTTAAATAACCCTTATTAAAAAATAAACTCAATCCAACATAACCATGAAATATTTGGGTTGGGTTGGTTCGGGTTAATTAGATCATTTATTTAAAATTTTATTCTAAAAAGAAATAAAATGTAAATATGTAAAAATTTAATTTAATTATTTTCATATATTGAATTAAGATTAACAACTCAATTTCAATTTATATAATGAAAATTTTCTGTCTGAAGTGCAAACAAAACTATGGTTAAAGAATAAATTATTAAAAAAAATCAGAATTAAATAAAATTAAAAATAATATATGTATAAATAAATGTATTATAAATAAAAAAAAATATATTTTAAAGTTAATAATAAATTAAGATTGCTTTCAGTTATATTAGTTGAACTAATAAATCAACTCAACTTATAAAAGTTTCATTTATTTGAATCCAATCTAACCTAAATGAGTTATAACCCAATATAAATCCGACAGGTTGGATTGGGTTTGTTTTTTCTGATCATTAGGCGGACTCATTTCCGGGCAGTGCCACGGTGTTGAGAAGAGAGTAGAACACAAAGAACAAACACAAACAATTGTGAGGAGACAAAAATGGAGAAATCTTTTACGGAATCCAAAAGATGCACAAACTCCAAACGCCTTCTCTTCGATCGTCGCTACGGTTGGGTGTTAGTCTCTGTCTCTCTCTCGATTTCAGCTCCCTGTCTGTAAATTTGTAATTTGGATTTTGATTATTATGCCTCCCTTTGGTTTGCAGGATTGATGAATGGAAAGACCCTTCGGAAGAAGCTTTGGCAGGTGGCCGAGGAATGTATGTGTGTTTCTTTGCATCTATATTTCACCAGCTTTCGCAATTGTGCTTTCCGTTGTTTCTATTTTCGGTTCTAAAAGAGTGAGAGAGAGAGAGACTTATTTTTTTCCATTTGCTGGGTTGATTCTCTTTTGTTAGTTTCTAATTTTCGTTCCCATTTGTGCTTTCTCTTATTTTTGCTACTTCTTGTTTTCATCTATAGTCTAGTTTACTTGTTTATGAAGCAGATAATAGCAATTTTAGATTGACCTCTTTATCTTATGTTATCTTTTTTAGGTTCTGCATAGTGCCCCTCGCAAAAACTCTGGTTAACTCAGTCACACAGATGGTATGGTTCTAACCTTATCCATTGTTGTTCTTGTTGGTGTTGTTGGTGTTGTATTTTATTCTCTTTGCAAAAGAAACATTTGAATTAGATCAAAATGGAAGAAGAGGAAGCTTCCCATCTAGTAAAATTTGTTAAAGAAAACCTTCGCAATCAATGTTTAGAAAACTTTTATTGTAAATGAACTGTGCTTTGATAGAATTTGGGGTGTTTGGGTTACACAGATCTTGGGGCATTGAATCTTCAATGTAAATAATTATTTGAGTGTTGTGTTTCAGTATGTAGAGTTAAGTTTAGGGACAGTTGGGAAGTTCCAAAAATCATTGTTTAGTAAGTTATTCAAGTGGTTTAGCTTGGCCTGGTTTCTCAGTTTTGATACATTCCTTTTCTATTATTTTTTTGTACCTAGAGGAGGTAGAGCTCATTTTGAGACCTTGGATGCATATTTTATTATATTTGTAAATAAGAAATTTACCCATTAAGAAGAGACACAGTGAAAGAATTCAATTGAAGCGACCTAATAAAACAACGCCCTACTAACAAAGGGGCGACCAAGAGGTCACATCAAAATTGCTAGGAGCCCACTTGTTAGGAATTAAGGAAATAGGAAGAGTACATAAAAAATTAGATAGAGGGACACAAGTAGATGTGTGAAGAGCTGGATTCAAAATATCCTCCTAAGATCCTTCTAATACCCAAAGAACCCTCCTGTTTTTTTTTCCATTTAGATTTCTCATACCATAGGAAGGAAATCCGCTTGCCTAATAATCTTCCTCTAATACAATGCACAAAAGTTTGCCAATCTTCAGTCTTAACTAGTGGTTTATAGCAAGAGGAAAAAGCAAAAAGTGATGACTCTATTAGACTGCCGATTGCGAAATGTGTTCTATGTGGGGGTGGGGTGTTAAAAGGGGAATGCAACTCCTACAAGTTAGTTCTGTCAATTCTATGTCTGTTTAGATCGCGTTCTGGGAATGTAACCTCCATTGTAAATTACTCTAAGGGGAGTGCATAAAGGCTACACAGGAGGGAAATAAGCAGTTTCGAATATCAGTTGAAGAACCACCCACATTCATATCTTCTTTTGGAAGAACTCTTCATGAATTAAAATTCCTATTTGATTCACATTCATTGAATCCTGCTTGCAAACGGTAAACCAATAGGGACAAAGTACCAGTGTTTTAAAAACCTCTTTTGGGCATGCGCCTAGGCCAAGGCACAAGTCTTCAACGCGAGGCTCACAAAATAAGGTATGCCTTTTATGAATCCCCAAGGCTCAAAGCCCCGGGCCTGGGGGCTTTTTCATTATTTTTAAAAAATAGTAATAATTAGGACTTTCATTTTTCCTTCTTTATTAACTAAAAAGTCATATTTACTAAGTCTAAATGCAAAATCTCATATTTAGGGTTTTTTCCCTCTCCATATTTCCACTTCAACTATGCTTTCTCTTCTTAATGTAATACTTTTATATGTAGAGCGCTTGACAACAACAAAAAATGTTCACACTTTTTTGCACCTTGTGCTTAAGCCCCAGAAGACTATTGCGCTTGATTGCACCTTGAACTTTAAAAAACACCCCAAAGGACCATAGCAGAGGATCTTTAGATGATATCAATGATGTTAACCTCGAGCAACTAGCTAACAAGAACTTAGCTTAATTGCCACCTGTATGTGCTGAGGACTGATGAAAAGTAAAGAAAAGAGAAAATGGCACACAATTTTTACGTGAAAAACCCTAGTACAGGGAGAAAAAACCACTGTGCAGAGAACTTTATTATAATAATGTGACATAGATTAATGCTCAGAGGCTACAGTTTAAATAGAAAAAGATGAAACCGTAGGGTACACATGAAAAGACAAAAATGTCCCTAGGACAAATATTCTATTTTTAACACTCCCCCTCAAGTTGGAGCGTAGATATCAACGAGACCTAACTTGCTAACACATGAGTCAAAGAGTTTTCGTGATAGACCTTTTGTGAGTACATCTGCAATCTACTGACTAGAAGGAACATAGGGAACACAGATATTGCCACTGTTAAGTCTTTCTTTGATAAAATGTTTGTCAATCTCTACATGCTTCGTTCTGTCATGCTGGACAGGGTTGTTTGCAATGCTTATAGCAGTCTTGTTATCACAATAGAGTTTCATTGGCCCATCATGACTCTGGTTAAGATCAATTAGGACCTTTTCCAGCCATATTTCTTCGCATATCCCAAGGCTCATGGCCCTGTATTCAGCTTCGGCACTACTTCTGGCAACCACCCCTTGTTTTTTACTCCTCCACGTAACAAGGTTACCCCAAACAAACGTATAGTAACCCGATGTCGACTTTCTATCGACCACTGAGCCTGCCCAATCAGCATCTGTATAAGCCTCGATGCATCGTTTGTCTGACTTTCTGAACATTAATCCCCTGCCTGGAGAAGCTTTTAAATATCTCAAAATTCGTTCTACTACCTTCATATGTTCTTTATAAGGAGACTACATAAATTGGCTAACCACACTTACTGCATGTGCAATATCTGGTCTCATATGGGAAAGATAAATTAGCTTCCCGACCAAACGTTGATACCTCTCCTTGTTAACTGGTGCACTACTACTCAAATTACTAAGCTTAGTATTTGCTTCCATAGGAGTGTCAATTGGTTTACATCCTGTCATACCTGTCTCTTTAAGCAAATCTAGCGTATAATTTCGTTGTGAGACAAAGATGCGTTCCTTCGACCGGGCCACCTCCATTCCGAGAAAATACCTTAACCTTCCAAGGTCCTTGATCTCGAATTCTTCAGCCATCATTTTTTTCAATCTGTCTATCTCTGAAGCATCATCCCCCGAGATTACAATGTCATCAACATACACAATCAGAATTGCCATTTTCCTAGACACAGACTTCTTTGTGAACAAGGTGTGGTCTGAATGTCCCTGACTGTATCCTTGCGATTTTACAAATGTAGTAAATCTGCTAAACCAGACCCTCGGAGACTGTTTTAACCCATATAATGACTTCTTCAATTTACAAACTTTGAGTCTGAACTGTTTTTCAAACCCTGGAGGTGGACTCATGTAAACTTCTTCTTCTAATTCTCCATTAAGGAATGCATTCTTCACATCAAACTGGTGCAAAGGCCAATTCTTATTAACTGCAACCGAGAGGAGCACACGAACTGTATTTAACTTTGCTACTGGAGAGAAAGTCTCTGAGTAATCTATCCCAAAGGTCTGAGTGAAACCTCTGGCCACTAACCGTGCCTTGTATCGGTCGATCGTACCATCAGGTCTATACTTAACAATAAACACCCATTTGCAATCAACTGTCTTGTATCCCTCAGGAAGAGTGACCTGCTCCCATGTGTCGTTCTTTTCAAGAGCTTTTTCATGACAGCGGCTCTCCACTCAGGAATTTCCATAGCAGCATATATGCTGCTTGGTATTGTAACAATGTTGAGGCTAGTAGCTAACGCTTTGAACACTGGAAACAAGTTACTATAAGACATAACTAACTCTGCATTGGATACTTGGTACAAGACCTCGTTCCTTTCCTCAAAGCAATAGGAATGTCAAGAGAGGCATCACGATCTTCCTGTTCTTCTGACGTCTCATCACACTTAGTATCTTGCTTTGTCTCATTTGCGTCTTTTTGATCTTTTGACTTCTCATCATGCTCAGCATTATGCTTTGTCTCATTTGTACCTTCTTCAACATTTTCAGTTGGAACCTGGAGTTCATTAATGCCTTCACCCGTACCAGCTACATTCTCAGTACTGTCAGTACTATCATGGTGATCAGTATCCACATTATTCACATTTTCGGTACTGTCTTTGCTTACACTACTTTCAACACAAGCATTATCACCACATATGTTATCATTATTAGGAATAGAAGACTTCGTACCTGGAACTGTCACTCGTTCTGACTCATGTACTGGAGCTGGAGAAGTGATCGGTGGCACTATTTCCTTTCTAAGATTCCTCCTATAGTACGTGATCCATGGGACTTGCTAGGAAGAATAGGAGCATTGATACGTGTGTCGGGAATGGACTCAGGTAAGTCTGGCAGGCAAGGACTTAGACCCTAGTTGGACTCTTCACTTATACTCTCCCCCGGAAGAGGACTAAGGAGAAAAAAAGGACGGTATTCGAAAAAGGTGACATCCATGGAGACAAAATACTTGCGAGAAAAAGGATGGTAACATTTGTACCCGTATTGATGAAGGGGGTATCCCACAAAAACACACTTCTGAGACCGAGGGGTAAATTTGGTTCGATTAGGGCCATGGGTATGGACAAACACAACACACCCGAACACACGAAATGGAACATCAGGGGTAAGGCGGTTATCAGGATATGACTCTTTGAAATAGTCAAAAGGAGTTTGGAACTTTAAGAAATATAGCAGCATCGGGTGAGAAGATAACACGACATTTCAAATCTTTAGTAATCTTACTGACAGATAACAAATTGTAAGAAATTTTAGACACATGTAAAACGTCTTGGAGAACAAAGCCCTCAAAGGGTGACAAACGCCCTTTTCCGGCCACAGGGGCGAAGGATCCATCAGCGATCTTGATCCTCTCATTCCCAGCACTCGGATAATAAGACAAGAACTGGTCGGACGTGCCAGTTAGATGATCCGTAGCTCCTGAGTCTAGAATCCATGGTTTTCTACCGTTTATACTAACAAGTCCACAAGAGTGATGCATACTTGATTGTGCGATTGCACTGACACCCATTGTACTAGAGCCGTTTTGACTCGTCTCCTGATTCTGTGGTTGATGACCAGCTGTCGATTCACTTGCTAATGCACGTCCAGGTCCTGATTGTCATCTTTTACCATTTGGAGGACGACCATGGAGCTTTCAACATTGATCTTTAGTGTGCCAGGGCTTCTTACAGTGTTTACAGACCGGAGGTACTTTTTCATTTTGTTTGTCAGTTCCTGACACTTTAAATGCAGCAAAATCTATTGATTTAATTACTGGATTATTCATGGCATTTAGACCTATCTTCCTCAAGACGGACTTCAGAACACACTTCCATCAAGGAGGGTACTGGACGAGTTCCCAGAATTCAACTTTGCACAACATCAAATTTTGGATTAAGTCCTACCAAAAAATCATAGACCCGATCTGTCTCTTCGGACTGATAGTGCAAAACTCCTCCACACGGACAGCTCCAATTCAATTCTCGACATAAATCCATCTCTTGCCAAATCACATACAACTTATTGAAGTAAGTTGTGATGTCCATGGTCCTTTGTTTACATTCATGGACTTGTTTACGGAGCGCATACAGACGAGCTCCATTTTGTCGTGAGGAGTACAACTTCTTCACAGCCTCCCAAGTATTCCTTGCAGTAGTAGCATATAGTAGGGGCGTTCCAATCTGGGGTTCCATACTCCCTATTAACATAGATCGAAGTAGAAAATCCTCTCATTTCCATACGCGTTTCTGAAGGTCGTCTTGTCTAGGTTTTGGTATTTCGCCAGTCAAATACCCGAACTTATGACGACCCTCGAGAGTCATTCTCACAGATTGGGACCACGAAAAATAATTATGGCCATTTAATTTCTCTCCTACAATACAGCTAACAGGATTATCAGAAAATAATTGAGCTGTAGATAAAGTAGGGAAAGAAGTTACTGGGCTTTCTGAATAAGCTAGGCAATTAGAGATTTCTCCTTGGCCATTTGACGTAGTTCCAAGAGCCTCTCCAAGACTGGCCATCTGTTGCTGTATTGACTCATTCTACTGTTTAATCTGAAGCTGCAATTGAGCCAACTGTTCCTGAACGTAGTCAGATTCGCTTGGCTGGAAAGAATTAGAACCGCTCGATTGGAAGGAATTGCGAGCGATTCCGACAGCCATATGTGACGATGGCTTGAGAGATCGAGGCTCGTGGCTCAGATTGGCACTGACTCACGCAACTGGGTATCACATCTGGGCATCAACGCCGACTGTCTGACTACGTTCATCACGTGCAGCTGGGCATCATCCGACGGCTGGAACATCACGTGCGTCTGGCTGGGCATCAACACTGGCGGCTAGGATTGGCATTGGAGGAAGCCGATCATCCGACGCGTGCAACTTGGACTCGACCGAGAGCTGCTGGGTATTTCGATCGTCTCCATAGGCGGCTGGGGTTGGAGATCCGACTTGTTCGTGCGGCTGACTAGGGTCGGAAGCAGCAGACCCGTGCGATCCGAAGCTTGATCCGTGTGGCTTGTCAATGGCTGATCCAATCATCTCCTGAAATCGGGACATCATCATCTGAAAATACCGTTCCATGGTTGTTTGAACGACAACTTCAAATTCTGTAGCCATAGTGCTAGATGGCTCTTGCGATTCTCCTGTTAGGTTTTCCTCAATAGTGGCCAGGGTTTCATCTCGCTCTGATAACATGATGAAAAGTAAAGAGAAGAGAAAATGGCACACTTGTTACGTGGAAAACCCTAGTACAGGGAGAAAAAACCATAGTGCAGAGAACTTTATTATAATGATGTGATACAGATTAATGCCCAGAGGCTACAGTTTAAATAGAAAAAGATGAAACCCTAGGGTACACATGAAAAGACAAAAATGTCCTTAGGACAAATATTCTATTTTCAACAAGGACCAAGAGGGTCGGGATTCAAATCCCCCATCCCCAATTTGTACTAAAAAACCTCGAGCAACTAACCACTAAAAACCCTCCCCTTCGGGATTTTTGCCTTCAATTTCAAAAAGTCATTTAAAATAGATCATTTGCGAGTTGATGCCCCTCCATCTTCTCCAATTCATCACGCTTGACCCTGGCCAGGGATATTTTGGTGTGAATTATTCTATATTGGAAATAGCTTCATGAAATTGCAAACCAAGATTTTGTTCTACCTACAGACATTTTGAGTAAGATAGAGATACGTTTAGAAACATTATGTAAGAATAGTTTTTATGAACTAAAAATACTTCCTATGCAAGAAACATGGGCTAATTTCCTTGTTACAAGCACCTTTTTTTTTTTTTTTTTTTTTTGTGGGGGTCAATAGGGGATATCCCTTCTCTCAAGATAACTTCTTCGAAAACATGCCGATGGTATTGAACAATAGTAAAAGAAGTGGGAACGAGCTACTTATTAATTCACTCTTTCTGCAGGTGAGAATTATATATCCAGTTGCCTATTGGTGACAGCAAACAATGTTTACTATCAGTAGTACTAGGAAGTTGGAACAAGTCATATTAGTCTGCCCTTTCTACTTGGTAGAATCTTTCTTTTATCCTCCTCATGTTTGCCTTGCGTGAGACCAAATTAGGCATTGTGTGGATTAGATGTTCAGCCTTGGGTTTGATTCCTCTTCATCAGTTCATACTTCAATTTGAGGGGAGAACCATGACTATGGACTGCTGCAATTAATTTCTTCTATTAGTCACATACAGGTGTCATCAGTTGAGGTGGTTCTATCCTTCCGATGGATTTCGGTATTATCTGGGGGACTGATTCTTTTTAACCAATCGCAACTCATAACATGTAGCAAGATTCTTTCTTTGATAGATCCATAAGTTCAATCATTCACTGTTTTGGATTATTTTGGGCAATACATAAACAAGGTTTAAGAGAAGGGTTTGATGTTCTTGCGTGCACATAAAATGTTTAGTATTCTTATCCTCAACAGATATTAGGCTGCACAATTCCTTGGGTATAAATCAGATGTTTTCTGAAAAACGACGTGTGAATTAAAGAGCAGACTGTGAGACCCTTTACTCAAATACTCGTGATTCTCGTTTTGCTGCAGGTTAATATTGCAGCAATATCCACAGTTAAAGCTCTTGAAAATCCAGAGCTACTTTCACCTCAGGTACTACAAGTAGGTCTGCATCAAAGGCTTGAGAAATTCACGTCGTCCATTCAAAACTCAGCATTTCACTTTGGCTTCCAGAAAGTAACTTCTCCTTCAGTTTCTACTAGTTCCTTGCATCTACATGATGAAAGAATTGATCACAGTTAGCTGAATAAAAATTGATCCTCACTTACAAGAGACTTGAGAGATTAAGGTATTGTACTTGACAAGGAAATTAACTTTGATATGCTCTTTCTTTTTCCCCATCTTCAAAGTTATTGTTTTATTTAGTTACAACTATTTTGTTTAATAACCCACCCCAGTCCCCACCAATCCAAGGGCGCCTACAAAGTCTATTTGGATTGACTTGTTCTAAGTGGGGGAAAAATGGTATTTGTAAGCACTTAATAAATCAATCTAAAAAAATAGTAATGGTAATAAAATTTCAAAAAAAGGTCAATTCTGTTTTCATTTTTGAAAATAACCCCATTTTTTTTATTAAAAAAAATATTTTTGGAGTCCCTTCTGATGTCAAAATAAGGGTGAGTGTCCTTATATCCTTACCATCTTCAATTTTTCACAAACCCTTCAATGTTTTCACCAACTTTTTCTAACTAAATATTATTTGTTTTCTTTTTCTTTAGAATAAGAAACTTTGAAACGGAAATTTTGTCCACGTTTTTTTTGTTAACACAATTCTTTGATAAGATTTTTTTGGACAAATTAAAAAGAGAAAAATGATAAGATTTTTTTTAAAAAAAATCAGATCATTATTTGGTTTTTATAGTATGAAAGAAAGAAAAAAAATATACCTAATAATTATTATTGATGTATTTTTTGGAATCTTTTTTTCCTTTTTTTTTTTTCCAAAAACCTTTCAGGCCACCAATAGAAGATAGAAAAAACAAAAGAAAGGTCAAATCCCAAACATCTTGGAGAAGAATATTATTTATTCTATTTCACTTCTAGCTATTTGATTTTTTTTTTTTTTTTAAATAATGTTATTTTAATAATTATTGACAAAAATAAGGTTGAGTGAAAAGAATTGACAAAATAGAGTAGAAAAATCGTGGATCCGATACACGATTTATGAGTAAGCACTTAAATCGTGGATTGGATCCACGACTTCTTTATCGTTCACATGAATCTAGCATATCCAGGCACCCATAAACTTCCACATGCAGCGTTGACCAAGTAATCATGGATTGGTCCACGACTCCCTAATTTGTGTACCCGGTATACGACTCTGTGGTCCCAACATCTGCCCTACGACTTTCTCTCCCACTTTCTTCCCCATCTCAAGCCTTCCTTTCTGCCTCTCTCTCACAGTCGTCGTTCGCCCACATCCATCTTTTGTCGTCCACTCACGTCCATCGTTCGTCGTCCATCTTCCGTCGTTTGCTCCATCGTGTGACGTACTTCTTGTCGCCCGCGACCATAGGTAACGATTTTTTTCCAAGATATGAGATTGTGCTCTATAGTTATAGTATTTTATTTAAATGTATGCATTAAAAGCTAGAGTTTTGATCTCTTTTGGTTGAAAATTATGGAGATCTAGATAAAACAACCCAAGTCTATAACTTCATACACTATGGAGCAAACGATCGAGACATTACTAATTCAACCTGTGAATGAGGGTAACATTGGAGGAAAGTAGTAGATGTGTAGATAATTTTAGTTTAATACAAAAAAAAAGAATGTTATTTGACATTAACGAAGATCTACAATTGGCCATAAAAAAATACTGCATGACACAACACTATGAGATTGTTGTAGTAGAATTGAATCAAGATATTTGGTATGTGAGATGCAAACAGTGGAAGGATAGTTGTGATTGGAGGTTACGACATATCGGCGTAAAACTCATAGGATGTTTGAAATTACTAGACTTGGGGAACACTTATGTTTGTACTCATAATTGACATAGGATCATTCATAGCTTGATTCAAATTTTATGAGTATTGAAATCTAAAATATGGTTAGAGCTGATCTTGAGATTTTTGTGACCTTACTTCAAAAAGCAATTAAAAAAAAAATATATGGGTATAATTTTAATTATAGACGTGTGTGGTAAGCAAAGAGAAAAGCATCGATTGTTTAGTGATTGGGAGAAATCATATTTAAAGTTGTTGTATTAGTTGAGTGTTATTATACATTACAATCCTGGAACACGATCAGATTGATATTTTCTTCCGTCAGATGTGTCAGATATGACTATTTTTTGTCGAGTTTTCTGGTCCTTCGGTCCTACAAGAGAAGGGTTCAAATATTGTAGATCATTAATTCAGATGGATGGAACTCATCTCTATGGAAAATATAAGGTGAAGTTATTGACTGCCTTATTTATTGATGTAAATGGGCATATATTTCTCCTTGCTTTTGCTATCGTCGAAGGAGAAAACATGTCCAGTTGGTCATGGTTTTTGTAGGCATTATGTGAATATGTTACCCAATGAGATGGTACTTACTTGATTTCTGATAGATATAAAGGCATTTTTGCTGCAATTAACAATGAGGAAATAAGTTAGAGTGAACCTAAAGCGTACCATCGATATTGTCTTCGTCACGTTGCTAGTAATTTTAATATGAAATACAAATCGAAGCAATTAAAAGATTGGAAATCAACACCAAAGGCACAAGTTCATTAGGTGCATGAAAGGGTTAAAGCAATTAAACCTTGAGTGCTTTGAATATTTTTTTTTATATTGACTTGAAAAAATGGATACAATCACATGATGATGGGTACTGCTATAATTGAATACAATTGAATACAATTGAATGTACGAATGAGGTTTTCAAATGTGCTAGAATGTTACCGATTACTTATTTGGTTAAGCTAACATTCTATCGCACAAGACTATATTTTGAACGTCGAAGACAAGAAATAAGCGAAGCAATCGACCGTGGGGACACATATACAAAATATGCCATGAGAAAGCTTAAGAGGTGGGGAAAACGAGCATCTGTGCATACGGTGACATCTATTAATAGGGTAATTCAAACTTTTGAAGTACAAATTGACATAAGTATAATTTCTCCATATAAAGGCCAACACACATAAGATGTGAGCTTGAAAGAAGGGGGTTTTTCTTGTAATAAATGATAAGATGTTATGAAGGTCAGTACCATCCAATACAACACTCAAATTATTGCCCAGAATTATCATTTAGAGAAGTTCATCTAAATGCAGAAAACATGGTCGCCCAAAAAAATACGCGAATTCATAATGAAATGGATTAAAGAAAGGCTAGCCAAAAAGTTCGATGTACAATTTGCAAGGAAGAATGACATAACAAACGTATTTGTCCACAACGTACATTAGGTGCTTCCTTTTTGGGCCATTGATGACTTTATTATGTAATAGACTTTTTATATAATGGACTTTTTTATGTAATTGATTTTTTTTTTATGTAATGGATTTTTCTATGTAATTGAATTTGTTATATAATGAACTTTTTTTTTTATGTAATTGAAATTAAGCTAACATTAATACGTGTTTATACTCTTTCAGTGTTTGTGCATCATGGATCCTAATCCTTCTTAAAGTGAATCGGATACTTGCTGAAGTGTATGATCGCCGTGTAATTTAAATATCGATTTTATAAAACACAAAAGCAGCTAACTAAATCATACATAGGATAAACATTAAATAAACCTAAGCATGCTTCTAAAGAAGAAGAAAGGGAAGAAGAGAACTCACCTTTGAAGATTCCCCTTCTTTGGTCATAAAAAACTCGAACCTCTCGATGAATAAAGACACCATCGCAAGAGTTCTCCTTTATGTTCTAGAATTCCAATGAGCTAGATGTGTGGGCTCTATTACCTTAGAAAAGTGAATGAAGGTTTTGATAATGTTCTTGAGAGAGTTGAGAGAATATGAAAGTGGAGGTTGTGTTAATTTTCACAAAATCAAAACCCTAACCCTAAAAAAGGGTTATAATGGTATATTTATAGGAAGAGGGTGACCCCCTCTTCAAGCTTTCCACTCTCTATCATTTGTTAATTGGTTAATTAAATATTAATTAATCAATTAACATATAAATTAAATAACTATATAATAAATCATATTTAATATAGAGTTAATTACTTATCATATAAATATCACATATTTATATGCATACATCTCTCTTATACTATAATTCTATATGAACGAATTCATATGAATTTAATATTCGAATCTCATTCAAATATATCTCTTATATAATTTGGTTTATAGATCATATCTATAATTAACCATATTCTATAATGTATCAGAATACACTATCTATTAATCATATTAATATTAAATTCCTTTAAGTAATTTGAATGATTCAAATCATTCTTCATTATTATCCTTAGCGAGCTAATGAGGGGACCTTATGGACCTACAGATTAGAAGCTCTGTACTCTTTGCATTGTAGATGTATTTTTGTGTCCATGGATATAACCAATCAATAGTGAATTGACCATTCGCAAATTACTCATAACTACAGTTGGGTCAAAATACCGTTTTACTTCTGTAGTTACATCTAACTCCTTAAGTACCACCGATTCCTCCAATGAACAAACAGTTTATAGTCCAACTATAAACTAACACTTCTCGGCCTGTGAGAGGTTAAAACTTCATTGTTCAAGACCCGAAATTAGCTGTTAAATGAGCAATTTATCTACTCTAATCAAGAATGAGAGGTTTCCTTCTTGTGTAGGTGTGTTCCCAACTCCTTACTTGGACAAGTCCCCAAAATGGTAGGCTTGTTGAGTCGGCTAACATGACCACCTCACCATACAGATCAAAGGATTGCCTTCATAAGCAGAAGTTCAAAACTCACTCAAGATTAAGGTCAAGTTACCTATGGTCATCCTGGTAAAATATTGGTTTTTTCAATTAATAGTATTATAAAGAGAAACCAAAATTTTGCAGTCCGGTCTTGTATAAACTCTTTATGCAGGATACCCTTACTCACATGTCTCCACATAAACAATATGACTCATATTGTCTGTAACATTTACGACTTATATAAAAATTACGAAATGAGTTGTACCCGCAGCATTACCAGAATAAGGCACCCAACCTTACCTATTTACTGCAACCTTTTAGATTATAACTTGAACATGAACCACTGGTATGTCTACCACATATTGTTCAAGTGATATCATATAACCATGGATCTTAGTTTATTAGATTGAATTAATATAGTCTAAATGTCAAATTAAATACCTCTTATTTTCTTAAATAAATAATTTGTTCTTTCTAAATGCAAACTACAAGATATATGAGACTTAGGACACTAAATCCAACACGTCTAATCATTTGCAACTACATCAACAAAACACACATCGTTCACAATTGATATGAGATAATTCTTCTACTATAGTATTGGCCAGTCAGAGAAGGGAGACATCTGCCCAAGGTACTATCCCGTTTGATCCACATATTATGCCTTACGTCCAATAAGCTGGTTTTCTTGGAGTTGCACAGATTGGATTTATCCAACTGGATTGGCATCTCACTATTGCTTTAGTAAGGCATTGGAGACCAGAAACCCACACATTTCACATGCCTTATGGGGAATGCACAATTACGTTACATGATGTTGCAATTCAGTTTGGATTATGAGTAGACGGAGAACCTTTGACAGGTTAATTATAATATGATTGGAAAACTATTTGTGATGATCTTTTGAGCGTTCGACCAAATGATTTGAAAGGCTTAAGATTGAGTATCTCGTGATTAGTGTCCCAATTTCCAGAGTTGTCTCCTAATGCCAACGACATCAACATACAAAGGTTTGAGCATACATTATGTAGCTTATTGGAGCATTTTTGTTCGCTGACAAGTTGAACACTCTGGTGCATCTCATGTTTCTTCAACTGTTGTTTGATTTCGAGCATGCTGGTATGTACTCATGGGGTGGTACCTATCTTGCATGACTTTATAAAGAACCATGTCGGGTTACTAATGCATAAGGTTTGGAAATAGTAGGGTCACTAATATTGCTACAAGTATAGGCTTATGAAAGATTTAAAATTATAGCACCACAAGTCCAACTATAGGCTCAGATCATCGTCCACTCAGTGCCAAGTATTATTTTATTTATATATTTATTCTGTTATCATTTTATGTAATAAACTAAATTAATTGTATTTTTTTTTTAAATTTTGGATGGAGTGGTGTATTAGTTGCCTCTGAACAGTCAGCAAATATGTTGCTAATATACCGACAAATATTTGACCGACTAATGCACAATCAGGTAACAAATAAATATACAAATGAATTTACATACTTTTTTTTTATGTCTAATTATTTTTTTTCCAAATTAATTAGGCGTCATACAAGATACTTGGTCATTGCTGTCTGATTATTGTCATCATGGTCAAGACATTTAGTTAACCGTTAGCCCTTCTATATAATAGAGTGACATCAACCAGATCGTGTGTTGAGATAGTTCGGTCTGGGACAAACGGTACCTTTGTTGTGTTATACACTCCCGACATTACACCAGATTGATTTGAGAGATAAGCACTACCAAGACTAGAGTCAAATTCATGCGGAATATATATTGTACTGGTATGCATGTCATAATCGTTGTGCATGACGAAGATACCTTTAAAAATCACATTATTCTTAAACTTACCCTAAACGATCATGACGTGCATGCCAGCATGATATATATTTTGCATGAATTCAACGCCAGTCTTGGTCATGTTTACCTCTCAAATCAATCTGGTGTAGTGTCGGGAGTGTATAGCACAAAGAAGATGTCGTTTGTCGCAAACCAAACTGTCTCAACACACGATCTGATTGATGCCACTATACTATTTGAAAGCATACAAGAGGGTTAACAATCAACCAAATGTTTTGACCATCACGACAATAATCAAACAGTAATGACCAAATATCTTGAGTGTATGACGTCGAATTAATCTTAAAAAAAAAAAAAAAAGAATAATTAGACACACACAAAGTATGTAATATTCATTTGTATATTTATTTGTTACCTGATTGTGCATCAATTGGTCAAATATTTATCGGTATACTAGCAATATATTTGCTGACTATTCAAAGACAGCTAATACACCACTCCATCTAAAATTTAAAAACAATACAATTAATTTATTTTATTACATAAAATGATAAGGGAATAAATATATAAATAAAATAACACCTGATACTGAATGGACGATGATATAGGGCTTGTAGCTAAACTTGTGGTGCTATAATTTTAAATTTTTCATAAGTCCATATTTGTAGCAGTATCAGTGGCCTCGCTATTTCCAAAGTTTGTGCATTAGTATCCCGAAATAGTTCTTTATAAAGCCATGCAAGACAGACACCACCCCACGAGTACGTACCAGCGTGCTTGAGATCAAATAGCAGTGGAAGAAACATGAGATGTATTAGAGTGTTTAACTTGTTAGCGAACAAAAATCCTCCATTAAACTACATAATGTATGCTCATACATACCTCTGAACGCTAATGACATTGACATCAAGAGACAACTCTGGAAATTGGGATGCTAACCACGGGATACTCAATCTTGAGTCTTTCAAATTATCTGGTTGAACGCCCAAAAGATTGTCACAAACAGGTTTCCAATCATATTACAATGAACCTGTCAAAGGTTCTTCGTCCATTTGTAATCCAAACTGAATTGCAACATCCTGCAACGTAATTGTGCATTCCCCACAAGACATGTGAAATGTGTGGATTTTTTGTCTTAAATTCTTTACTAAAGCATTAATGAAGTGTCAATCTAATTGGATAAATCTAATCAATGCAACCCCAAGAAAACCAGCCTGTTGTACGCAAGGCATAATACGTGGATCAAATGGGATAGTACGTTGTGCAGATGCCTCCCTTCTCCGACAGCCCAAAACTACAGTAGAAGAAATGTCCCGTATTGATTGTGAATGATGGGTATTTTATTGATATAGTTGCATAGGATTAGAGGGACCAGGATTCATAATGCACAAACACTGAAAGAGCATAAACACATATTAATATAGTCAATTTCAATTACATAAAAAAGTCCATTACATAGCAAATTCAATTACATATCAAAATCCAGTACATAAAAAAATCAATTACATAAAAGAGTCCATTACATAAAAAAGTCCATTATATAATAAAGTCATCAATGGTCCGAAGAAGAAGCACCTAATGTATGTTGTGAACAAGTACACTTGTTATGTCCTTCTCCCTTCCAAATTGTACATCGAACTTTTTGGCTAGCTTCTTTCCAATCCATTTCATTACAAATTTGCGTACTTTTTGGACGACCATATTCTCTTAGAAAGTCCGCATTTGGACGAGCTTCTGTAAATGATAATTCTGATCAATAATCTGAGTGTTGTATTGGATGGAAGTGACCCTTCGTGATTAAGATATTATTGCTACTGACATGCAAACTATTGAAGATGGTCCTCGGGGCAAAGAGCTTGAACCAGATAATAATCCCCAAGCTTCCGTTCTTCAACAACTAAAGTATTTAGCTATTGGAAATCACCTTCGGTTAACACAATCGCCCATAATATCGACGGTAGATCTGTCTCATAGAGACAACAACAAGAAGAAAGAGTTTGAAGAATTTTTTTTGATAATCAAGACCCCCTATGGATCATGCACTAGATCCATTCGGCCCGAAATTCCAATGAATCGATGGTTAATCCTATTTTTTAGTGATTTCCATACAAAGACAAGTTTGTGCTTTTTCCTTAGAAGGAAGGTCTTCAAAGCCTCTTCATTCCAATGATCATGATGAAGAATCCAATAGCTCCTCTCAAGACCCACAATCATCAATATTTGAGAATTTAAAACGAAGCCTTCGAACAAGGCAACACCTGGGTAAGAGCGCGACTACTAGGGCACTTAAAATAAGGGAGGCCACTATATTTCATAAATTTCCGCAATTAAAATTGTTTGGAATGCATAGGTGTCTCGACGATCTTGCTTGAACCAGGCTTTAGTCTTTAGTTTTCATCTTGGAACCAATGGTTAGAATGGCTAACTATGTATCAAAATGGAAGTAGAGATTGCGTATGAATAGATGAATGTTGAACATCTCACTTGGATGAATCCCCTACCAATATCTTGGTCTTTTGGAGAAAAGATATCTTTGACTTGTCCATGATTGAAGCCAATGCCCAATTCTACCAATGCAAAGATCAAATCTGAAAATACTCAAGGTACTCCCCTTACGTAAGTTAACAAAGTCAGGGAGATTTCTCTTTCCACAAAAGCTGCTAGCAAGGGTATCTTGTCTTCAACATTCAAAATATAGTATTGTGCGATAGAATGTTAGCTTAACCAAAGAAGTAATCGATAACACTCTAGCACCTTTGAAAACCTGATTCATACATTCAGATGCATTGTTTTTCATCCACACATAACGGTACCCGTCATCATGTGATTGTGTCTATTTTTTAAAGTTAATATCAGAAAAAATATTCAAGTCACTCCAGGTTCAATTGCTTCAACTCTTTCATGCACTTAATGAACTTGCGCATTTGGTGTTGATTTCCTGCCTTAAACACCAAATATTTCAGTTGCTTCGATTTGTATTTCATATTGAAATTACTAGCAATATGACGAAGACAATATCAATGGTACGCTCTAGGTCCAGTCCAACCTATTTCCTCATTGTTAACTGCAGCAAGAATGCCTTTATGTCTATCAGAAATCAAATAAGTACCATCTCGTTGGGTAACATATTCACGTAATGCCTATAGAAACCATGACCAACTGGACGAGTTTTCTCCTTCAACAATAACAAAAGCAAGGGGAAATATATGCCCGTTTGCATGAATAGATAAGGTGGTCAATATTTCACCTTAAACTTTTTGTAGAAGTTCCATCAATCTGAATTAATGGTCTATAATATTTGAATCCTTCTCTTGCAAGACCGAAGGACCAAAAAACTCAACAAAAATTGTCGTATCTGGCACATTAGACGAAAAAATTACCAATCTGATCGTGTTCTAGGGTTGTAATGTCCAGCAACACTCAACCAATACGATAGCTTTGAATATGATTTCTCCCAATCACCAAAAACAGCAATCACTGCTTTTCTTTGTTTACACACACGTATATAATTAACATTATACCCATATTTTTTTTATTTCTTCTTGGAGTAAGACCAGGAACCCTAAGATTAACTCTAACCATATTTTGAATTTAAATACTCATAAAATTTGCATCAAACTATGAATGCTCATATATCAATTTTGAGTACAAACATGTGTACTCTCCTTCAAGTCTAGTAATTTCAAACAGCCCATGAGTCCTATGTCGGCATGCTTATAACCTCCAATCACAACCATCCTTCCATTGTTTGCATCTCACATACCAAATATCTTGGTTCGATTCTACTACAAACAATCTCATAGTGTTATGTCACGTAGTCTTGTTTTACGGTTAGTTTTAGATCTACTTTAATGTCAAATAACATTCCTTTTTGTATTAAACTAGAGTTATCTACACATCTACTCCTTTCCTCCAATGTTGACTCTCGTTCACAGGTTGAATAAGTAATGTCCCAATCTATCTAGGTGAACATTTCTGATGGTACCAACTCAAGATCTTGTTCTACACTTCTATCGTTTCCAAATAATTCATCAAGTTCTACGCCAATATCACCATCCTCATCATTTTCAGGTTCAAGAATGACTAAATCTTCATGACACATCGATATGTTTACTCCAATGTTTACAACTGTTATAGTTGATAAAAAAAAAAAAGTCTAACTTAATACGTTGATACTAACAGCCCAATCCAATATCAGTCCAAAAGGTAATCCAAACTCTAGTTTATAACCCGTCCAAAAAGTTTGTTTTTTTTTCAACCAAAATAATAAACCTACACGTGCAGTCCAAACTCAAATACAATAATGGTCCAAATATTTTCTTTTAAATAAAAAAAAACTACATACCAAATCTTCACTCCAACTTATAATATTAAACTACAAAAAAAAAAAATAAACAATTCAAATCATAGACAAAACAAACTTCACATACTAGATCTCCCAAATTTTCAACCAAAATAGATCAAAACTCTAGCTTTTGATGCATACATTTAAATAAAATACTAGATCTATGGAGTACAATCTCATATATTGGGAAAAAATGTTACCTATGGTCGCAGGTGTTGGATCGATATGACAACCGTAGAGGGGGAGGTGAATAGGGTTTAATTAAACTTTTTTTTTTTTAAAAAAACCCAATTAAACTAATTAATACACTTTTTTTTATAAATAATAAGAAAAATTCAAATTATGCAACAAATAAGATGACAAAAAATGTGATAATTTAATTCTATCAAATTTTAGCAAATAAATAAGAACAAACTAACATACAATAAATTGCTTAAATTAATTGCAAAAATGAAAAGGAAAGAGTTAGAGAAGAAGACACCGTAATTTTTATAGTGGTTCTGTCAAACTCGACCTACTCCACTCCCCAAGCGCCTTTTGAGAATTTGAATAAAATCTTTCCGACTCTTTCCACGGATTAGAGCTCAACCGTTACACCACTGCTTCTTTTACGAGTTCAAGAGCAAACCCGATCCTTTCTACGGTTTAGGATCAAATCGTTACAAATGTTGGAATTTTTGAAGAACACAATACAACTCTCAGTAGAGTGGATTTACAAGTTTAAGCACTCAACAAATTTATCCTCACTATACAATAATACTCTCTCAAGAATAAGATGAAAAGAAAAAAAATTGGGAACTTAGAGAGAGCAACAATGAAACTTTTGAGTTTTTGAGGATTATGAAAGGTAAAATTTGTTGGTTTAAAATTTGGAGAGGAAGATGGTTTATATAGATATGGAAAAAATTTTAGAAACCACAATTAATTTGGACCATTGATTTTGGAAAAGAAAAATCAATGGTGGAGATTTTAAACTAAACTAGTCGTTAGATACAAAACAAAATATAATATTAAATTCATTTTCTTTTGAAATTCATTTTCTTTTTAAAATTAATCCAAAAAATTAAAAAAAAAATAATGTGTCAAAACCTAGCCGTTAGACACAAACATAAAATAATATTAAATTCATTTTTCTTTTAATTCATTTTCTTTTTAAATTCATTCTCTTTAAAGTCAATCCAAAAATAAAAAACATACCATGTGTAAACTAGCCGTTAGACACAAATATAAAATAATATTAAATTTATTTTCCTTTTAATTTTTTTTTTAATTTCAATTTTTTTATTTTAAATTAATCAAAAAATCAAAATTCCATCATATGTTAATCTCTTAATGATCCACCATTCAACCAATATGTTGTCACTTGTCTACATGCAAATGGTCTGGTTATGCCACGTCATCCACCATGGTATTTTCTCTATAGACTTGTTTCGATCATATCGTCTTCGGTTTAGCTCCGATTTGAGTGATTCAAGAGGTGTTGGAATCATTGTTCCGAGATCTACGCTATGGACATATTAAAACACTAAGATTTTCAGTAATTAAAAATTGAGTTTTTTATCATTAAAACATTGATTAATTAATTAATTAAAATTAATTAATTTGAGATTAAGGGCCAAAAAGCCAACAACAGGTGGCAGAAAGTACGACACACGATTGAGCAAAAGATGATGGATGGTTGGTGGACAGTGACTGTGAGAGAAAGGCAGAAAGGAAAGCCTGAGATGGGGAAGAAAGTAAGGGAAAAGGTCGTGGGGTAGGTGTTGGGATTATGGAGTCGTGTACCAAGTACACAAGTTAGGGAGTCATGGACCCGGTCCACGATTTCTTGGTCAACCCTGCATGTGGCAGTCTGTGTGCCAGATTCACGTGAACGATGAGGAAGTCATAGACCCCGTCCACGATTTAGGTGCTTACTCAGTAATCGTGTACCGAGTCCACGATTTTCCTACTATATTCTTGTCAATTCTTTCAGCCCAACCCTACATTTGTCAATAATTATTAAAATAACATTATTTAAAAGAAATGATGTTGAACCAAAATAATAACAAACAGTGAATAACATGACCAAAAGAAATCTTCCTAAGTACCTTTTTGTGGAGTTTTATTTTTAGTAGCTTAATAGAAATATTAAAATATTCTATAATTATATATAAAATAGATTATGGGGGGTGAATCTTTATATTTTCATTTTACCTTTATATCTATTATTAATTCAAAATTTGTCCTTTGTTATAGTTATTTTTGTTGTTGTGGTTACATGATAAGTGATGTATTCTTTTGCGTATGGGTGTGATTTAGACCATAGATATGAAATGCTATGATCTAATAGTGGAGATATGTTTGAATCCACATTTATTTCATTTGCTCTTGATATATCTATTTGTGATGAAAACAAGAATCTTGAAGCAAATCTTGGAGAGAAATTTTATTAATTGTCAATGAGAGATGGGAACAAGCATCCCTTACATAGACCCAAGGGATAAGGGTTTGTTCACACATAACTACCTAGTTAACTAATTAAACCTAGGCCCCCTTAAATAGACCCAATAGGGAAGGGTAGGATCACACTTAGACTAAAATTAATTCATGATATTCAAAGTCAATTTCACATGGATGTTTTTCCCAAAATGCCCCTCTATCAAACTTCCCCCTCTTACAAAGATTAACTTGTTCCGAGTTATGTTGCTAGTTGGAACTTGTCCAAAGCATAATAGGGAGTTAGGTCAGCGACATTGAAAGTAGAACTGATATTCATTGACGTTGGTAAATCAAGCTGGCATGCATTCTCTCCAATCCTATTGACAACCCTAAAAGGGCCAAGTTTTTTGTTTGAGAGCTTGTTGTGAACGCCTGCTGGAAGTTTGGATTTTTTTTTTAGGAAAACCATTACTAGATCTCCTGGTTGGAAAGTTTGGAGTCTCTTGTTCTCATCAACTTTGGCCTTGTAAGATGCGTTTGCTTTTTCTAGGTGATCTATCACTTCTTGATGTAATTGTTTGATTATGTCCACCATTTGTTCTGCTTCTGCACTAAGATCAACAGAAGATGGAAGATTAGTGAGATAAAAAATGAGACGAGAAAGTTTAGTATAGACTATCTCAAATGGACATTTTCCTGTTGATTTGTTTTGCATATTGTTATAAGCAAATTCTGCTTACGCAAGGCAAGTATCCCATTGTCGTGGTCTGTCACTTGAAAGGCATTGAAAGAGATTTCCAAGTGTTCTATTAATCACCTTAGTTTAGTCATCCGTTTCTAGGTGGCTTGTTGTGCTAAATTTTAAAATTGATCCAAAATTTTTTCAAAGACTTCCAAAAGAAGCTCATAAATTTGACGTCTCTGTCCGATGCTATAGATTTGGGAATTCCCTGTATCCTAACAAATTCTCTAAAAAAAATGTTAGCAATATCCATAGCATTGTTGAGCCAATAAAAACGTTCGCTAACAGTAAGAAGAGTTTTATCCCTTCCAAAGTGGCCAACCAAACCATTCGAGTGAGCTTTCTGTAAGATGGTTTCTCTAAGAGAACCTTGGAGTACGCAGTTGGTTTCCTTTGAATAGAAAGCCATCTAATAAGTGAAAAACTCTACAACTGTTATTATTCATACAAGACAGCCAAATAAGATGAAAATCGGGGTCATTCTCATAGGTACTAGGCAGATGATGAAATGCTATGATAGTTCCACGTAAAAGAGTTAGTAAATTAGCTTTACTACTCAAAGCATCTGCAACTTTGTTCAAAGTACCGGAGGTATGTTTTATTACAAAGTCAAGTTTTTTAATGAAAGTGATCCATCTAATATGCATTCTACTAACATGTCTTTTAGAGTGAGAATTTTAAAGAGTAATGGTCAGTAAGTAAGACAAACTCTTTTCTTATGAGGTAATGCTCCCATTGTTGAAGGGCTCGAACCAAGGAATAGAGTTCTTATTCGTAGGTAGACTACTTTTGACAGGGCCCATTCAATTTTTCACAGAAGCATTCTACTAGATGAGATTGTTGGGAGAGGACAACTCCAAGTCCTGAATTGCCAAGACTACCATTTGGAAAGTCACAATTTGGAACATTAGAAGAAGACTTCTCCTTTGTTTTAGTTCTTTTTCCTGACAAATTACTAGCATCTTTGTTCAAAATATTAATTATGGGGGACTTTGAAGGCCTACGATGAGCCATAACAGACTTCTTTTTGCTACCAGTCCCAGAGCGATCGCTACCACCATCATCTTCCTCCCCATCTGAGTATCTTATATGACCAGCATCCAGAAAATCCTTGCCTTCCCTAGATGATCGTAAAATCTTATCTCAGTTAGGTATTCTCATGGGTGATGAAGAAACATGACAACTTTGAAAGCTTTAGAAAAATCAAGGATAGCTAACACTGGAGGAAAAGCTAATTTAGTTTTTAACATATTAAAACTATTTAAAGTGGTTTCTGTCCATTCAATTTTCCCTTTTTTTTAAGCAATTGGTTAGGGAGCAACTTAAGAACTGAAGTTTTTAATAAATTTTCGATAAAAAGAGGCAAGACCAAGAAAAGATTGAACCTCCTTTACTGTTTTAAGGGGTTTCTATTCAGTGATTGTTTTGAGCTTGTTTAGGTCTACTTCGATTCCTTTGCCACAAATAATGAACCCTAAAAAAGAGATGCTATTTGTCAGAAGTGCACACTTCTTAAAGTTTATATATAGAGAATTATGAGCTAAAATGGAGAATACTTCCTTGAGGTGTAGGGGATGGTCTGCGGTTGATTTACTGTGAATCAAGATATTGTCGAAGTAGACCACCACATATTTGTTGGGTAGTGGAAGGAATAGTTGGTTCATCAAACACATAAACATGTTAGGAGCATTTGATAGCCCAAATGACACCACTAACCATTTGAAGAGGCCTTCGTTGGTCTTAAATGCTATTTTCCACTCGTTTTCTAGCCAGATTCGGATTTGATGATATCTACTAGCAAGGTCAATGTTTGAAAAAATCTGAGATCCTACTGATTGGTCAAGTAAATTTGAAATTTGAGGTATAGGAAAACGGTATTTAATGGTTATTTTATTGATTGCACAGCTGTCAATACATAAACACCATGAACCATCTTTCTTAAGAGCTAAAAAAGTTGGAACGGCGCAAGGACTAAGGCTAGGCTGAATATATTTTTTATGTAGTAGATCCTAAATTATCTCATGAAGAACTTGATATTTGGAAGGGCTCATTTTATAATGTGGAAGATGAGGTAATATTGAGTCAGGTATGAAGTCTATATTGTGTTGAATGTCTCTGAATGGTGATAGGTCTTTTGGTTGGGCTGTAAGGGTAAGAAAATTATCTAGAAGTTGTTGCACCCTACTGTCTATAGGGATGGGCAAAATAGATGAATTACTTTCTTTAATAAGAAGAGCTATTAAAAAGGCAAAGGCATGTGTAATTGCCTCTTTATTAGAAAGAATAATGAATAAGTGTCCCTTTTTCTTAGTTTGACGTGAGCTTGAAGAGGTTCAGATATTGCTATTGAGTGGTAAAAGGAGAATTTGTTTCCCCATCCAATCAAATTCAAACGTGTTATCACTTCCTTTATGAATTGTTTGATTGTCATATTGTCACGGTCTACCTAAGAGAACGGCAAACGTCCATGTCTAGGACATCACAAATTATTTGATCATTGTAATAGCTCCTAATGGATAAAGGGACCGTGCAAATTTGGTTAACTAGGACTTTTCCACCTTTTTTTTTTTATCCAACTCACTTTATATGGGTTGGGATGATTGTCAACTTTAAGTTTTAGAGCATGAACCAGCTTTTTAGACACTAGACTTTTACTACTGCTTCCATCCATGATGACTGTGCATACTTTACCATTAACCGTGCACTTTGTTCGAAGAAGTGCATGTTTCTTAGCATGAGAATCTGAAGTGGGGGTAGGTAAAGTACGTTGCACCACATATGAAAGTTTATCCCTTTCATCTGGTTGAGTTAATTGGAGATCATCCTCCTGCTCTTCCTCTTCTTGGCTGGATTCTTGGTCTTCTTGAATTGTTAAATTCCTTCGTTAAGGACAATTGGGAGAGATGCCTTGTTGACCGCACCTAAAACATTTGCCAAAGTTAGGTCTACTATAAGGATTCAAATTTTTAGAAGTATTAGAACTGGTACTTCCTTTATTGTCTTGCTCGGGTTTGGTTGCACCAAGATCCCTTGGTTTAGAGGTAGAAGGATTAGCATCCGAAGAAGATTTGAGGGTATCTTGTGGTTGTCTTTTCCCTTAAGCTGAAGCCTTGTCCCAAATGTTTCTTCTAGAGGATCACCGTTTTTGTTTCTGCATTTCATCTTCCACTATGGTAGATGCAATGGACATAGCCTCAGATAAATAAGAAATCTGATGTAAATAGAGTTTTTCCTTAATTTTAGTTCAAAGACCATCAATGCATCAAGCAATTTGCTGATTCTCGTTCTTGGCCGAATTATTTCTTGCACTAAGTCGTTGAAACTCCTTCGTGTAGTCTTCCACATCGCGAATACCTTGCTTACAATGTTGAAATTGATTGTAAAACAATCTTTCATGGTGAACGGGTAAGAATATTTTCTTCATTAATCGAAGCATTTTGGGCTAGCTTCAAATTGGACCTTGCCATACAGCTTGCTGTTAGATTGGATTTGATCCCACCAAGCAGATGCCCCACTCTTCAGTTTAAGGCTTACCAGTTTCACCTTTTTATCATTCGGAGTTCCCATATAATCAAAGAAGTTCTCAACGCTCTTTACCCAATCAAGAAAAAGCTCTGTATTCATTCTACCATTATAAGTGGGTAGATTAATCTTCATCTTGTAGTCGGCTTCCTCCAATATTGGTTTCCACGAAATTAAGGGTAGTTGTGAGGATTTGATATTGTTCTTGGTAGAAATTTCTGTTGTAGTAGTCTTCTTAAGGTGGTTATTGATGTTCTTGGAAGTAACCTTAATGTGAAGGTTAAGGGAGTAGGTGTTTATGTTACTGAGTAGCTAACCGAGGGAGGGTTTCCTCATCCTCGGATGAACCAGTTTCAGAACCCATCATAGGGTATAAAGGTCCTTGTTGTATTGGCTGGTGGTTAGGAAAAAAAATGGTTTAAATATAGAATTTGAGCAAAATTACCTAATGGTGTCCCGAGTAGAGCCTTTCTTAGATGAATTCTTGTTAAATCTTGATCCTTTCGGGAGCCAATTTGTAGTCCTTGCTATTTTCTTGTTTGTTCGTCACGAGCTCCTCTGTTTTCTTGATTTTCTTGACTAACATGATCAACCTCTTTCCCTTTGCCTTTGTTTTGGTTATTCAAAACTTTACCAATTTCAGCCGTGAGGAGTTAAATAGCTGGGTTTTTGGTGCCCATCAAGTTTGTTTCACGAGGTTCTCTGATACCAATTGATGAAGATAAGAATCTTGAAGCAAATCATGGAGAGAAATTTTATTAATTGTCAATGAGATATGAAAACAAGCTTCCCTTAAATAGACCCAAGGGATAAGGGTATGTTCACACCTAACTACCTAGTTAACTAACTAAACCTAGGTCCGCTTAAATAAACCCAAGTGGAAAGGGTTAGATCACACGTAGACTAAAATTAATTCATGATATTAAAGTCTATTTAACACATGGATGTTTTTCTCGTAATGCTTCTCTATCAATTTGGGTCATAGTGGTTACATATAAAATAGTATATCCTTTCATGTATGAGTGTAATCTAGATTTTCTATATGAAACATCACGCTCTAACTGTAGAAATATGTTTGAAAGGTCGATCACATCTTTCGTCCTATTAAAACTATTTAGGACGAAATGATGTATCTTTTCTTGTAGGCGTGTGATTTAGACTATAGCTATGAAACATCACAATCTAACAGTGGAGATATTTTTAAACGAACAATTACGACCTTTGTCCTCTAAATTTTCATAAAATTCTATTTTGTCTTTCGTTGAAAATAGTTACAAAATTTGACCTTTGATAAAAATAATTATTAATTACTGATTTATACTCACGTTGATGTGTATAGGTAAAATAAGAAGACTTTCCTTTAAAAAATTGCAATTCAATCATCATAAAATTTAACTAAAATTGAAGTAATGAAAATATCATATATTATTTAGATAGTTTCCCCTTAAAAATATTTAAAATCGTTTCCACGCATTCTTATAACAGGACTTTTTAAAATTAAAAAAAATAAGGAAAACTATTTACACAAAATAGTAAAATTTAATCATTTTAGACTTCTATTAATTTTCATCACTAATAGACAGTGATAGACTTCTATCAGCCTCTATCAGTGATAGACTTCTATCAGTTTTTATCATTCATAGACAATGATAGAAGTCTACCAATATTTTTTTTTTTTTTTGCTATTTTTAAAAATATTTTGACATTTTTTCTATTTGTGAATTTTTTCCTTATTATAAGTTGCCATTTATTTCAAAAGAAAGTTACATACATACATACGTGAATGTCTTAACTAGTATGCTATGTTTAGATTAACAAACACAAAATTTTAAATACATACCAATACATCAACATTTTTATATATTTAAGAGTTTGACATTAATACGAGGATGATTGATATTTTCAAATATTTCAAAAGAAAAACTTAATGAAGGGACTAAATTAGACATCTTAAAATGTACACAGATTAAAAGTTGAAAGTATATCAACCAAAATAGAGATAATAGATAGTATGTTCCCTTAAAATGCACTTTTGATTCTTGATGTTTGAAGTTGGTATCGATTTTATCTCTAAAGTTTCAAAAGAGATAATTTAGTCTATGAAGTTTGAAAAATAATTCTAAATAGTTCCTGAACTCTCTTGACGATTGATTGACTAACAAAAACATTATTTGAATCATCTTCCCACAAATTGTTAAATTAAAAAAAAATGATGGAGAACGAAGAGTGAGAGAACACGAGAGAAAATATATTATTAATTTATTTTTTTTTAAAAAAACCAACAAGTATAGTCAACTAATGGTCAAGAGAATTCATAGACTATTTAAAACTATTTTTCAAATTTTAGAGACTAAAGTGTCCCTTTTGGAATCTCGAACACCAAATAGACATGAATCTTAAACTTCATAACTAAAAGTGTATTTTACATGTGATTTGAAATATACATTTATTCATTCGAAATTAATTTAATATTTAATTTATATTTTAAATGTAATTCTTCTATCATCAATATTGATTTTAAATTATTATAAATATATTTTATAGTAATTTTATAAATGAGAAGTAATTCTAATCCTTAAACAATTACTCTTAACTCTAACATGCTCTTAATCAATAAAGGTGAGAAAAGATTAGGATGGACATGTATTCATTAACTTCATTTTTAAATAACCTTTTGTAAATTTTGTAAATTTGTTTATTTGTATGACATGAGACATCCACCCATAAATCCGAGACCTAATTTTTGTCCACATTCACATTTTAAAAATCCTTCATTAGAAACAAATACCGACCAATTTTTTCCTTTAAAAAAAAAAAAAAAATCAAACCTAGAGTTTGAATTTCGAAGGTGGCAAAACAGGAGATTTAAAAGACATATTTAATTTAAAATTTTGATTGTTTAATATCCTAATGTATTGATTGTTGACGTTATATTTCATCCTCATTTTGTTCAATAGATCTAGAGTTTAATCATAAAAAAAAAATATAAGTTCTTTCATATTTCTATCGAATGATTAACATAATTTTAATTTTAAGAGTATGGATTAAAATAAATATCTTTTAAAAATATAGAGATTAAAATCAACGTTTTTTAAATTTAGAGGGTAAAATAAAATAAGATTTTAAATTTAGGAATTAAAATTAGATTTAAATCCACCGATAAAACATTTGCCTCCAAATTACCAATTTTCTTTTCCGTCCAGAACATTCACTATTATTATTATTATTATAATAGTTCGAAAATTTCTCATTTCAGATGTTGTATGTTCTATATTGCCCCACGTCAAATAATCCCAAATCTCTCTCTCTCTCTCTATTTTTTTTTTTTAATTTTATTTCTATCCAAATAATAAATGGACATAACAGAAAAAATCACAGAAAAAGGAAGAAGAAGAAGAAAGAAAAAGAAACCCCAAAACCAAAATAATAATAATAATAATAATAATAAGAGAAAAAGTTGCAGAAAAATTCAGTTTCTTCGTTGTTCCTTGCTCTTATCTGAGTGAGCTGAGCTCCATTGATGAGCTGATCGGCTTTCACGCAATTCTTCTCTTCTTTTTTGTTTATAATGCGCGCCCTTCTGACCTTAAGGCCGCCATCTTCAAACCCACCGCCATGTCTTTCTTCTCTCCATTTCTCTCCTCCTCTTTCCTCTTCTTTCCTCTTCAGCTTCAGACCCAACAAGCGCTTTCACTTCCTCAAGCCTTGTTCCTCTCTCAAGCAATCCAAGAAACCCACTCTTCAGAAGACACCCACTAGCGCCCCTCAGAGCTTCAAGTGGCTCTTTAGCCCCAAATCCAACGACGACGACGCCGGCGATAAAGGGAATAAAGGGGTGGACGGAGATGGAGACGTTTTGGAAGATGGCACCGCGGTTACGGGCACCCTTTTGGCTGGTGTGCTGCTTGTTGGGGTTATTGGTGGATTTGCATTTGCTGGATATGTTTACAGGGATCCGATTAACGCGTTCTTGAATCAGTTTTCGACGTTTATTGATGGTAATTTTGTCATGGTTTATCGCATTTTGCTTTTTTGTTTTGAACTTTGGAATGAATTTCTTGGTGGCACGATTGATTTCATTGTGGTTCAATGAGCATTTTGCTTTTGTTGGGGGGGGGTGTTGTTCATTGCTGTTTGAAATTGGTCTCGATTATGCGTTGGTTATAGTAACGGAAGGCTGTTCTAAAATTTGTGCTGATTCTGTTTGTGTGTGTTTGTGTATGTGGCAATCATATATTGTTCCTCCTCCTCCTTCCTCTTCTTCTTCTTCTTCTTCTTCTTCTTCTTCTTCTTCTTCTTCTTCTTCTTCTTCTCTCTTTAGAGTCTGATGCAATTTAACCTCAATTTCTGTAGAAATGTGAGTTTATAGCTTCCCCTTTAGAAAAATTTAACTATATAATGCCTGGAGTTAATTGAACTGCCTACTGCCATTCAAAAAAGGGAAAACAGTTGAAAGTCTTGAAACACTAATAGTTTATAGAGTAATATCCTATGCTTCTCTTGTACTTACATGTTTATTCTAGTTTGTTATTAATTTTCTATTAGATAATGTGGGTTCCATCTCAAAACCAATTGGCAATGAGAGGAGTAACTCATCTATTTTATAAAAAGTGTGATGTCTCTTCATTTTTTTTTAACATGGAATGCTCAACATGCCCTTCAAGATGGTGCCTCTTTTGAGTTCACCATTATTTATTGAATTCCAATTTCTTTTTATTGAACCAAATACCCATTTAGATTTTATGGGTTTTGATACCATATTAGATAACATGGGGTTTCATCTCAAAACCAATTAGCAATGAGAGGAAAAACTCATCTATCTTATAAAGAGTATGAGGTCCCCTGATCTAAGGTGAAATCCTCAACATTTTCAAACCATATGTTCTAGTCTTAGAGGGTAGAGCTCCATTTTAGGTTTAAATTGTTGTCCCCCTAAGTTAGACTTCTCGGTTGCTTTGGTTGGGTGTAGAGTCAGTTCCCCTCTACTTATTTAGGGCTCCCTTTGGGAGGGAATCCAAGAAGTCAGTTATTTTGAAATCCTGCCCTGGAAAAGTTGTAGAAATGGTTATCGTCTTGGTAAAAGACATTTTTCTGGAGGGAGACTCTCTTGTTTGGGCAGTTTTGGCGGGGTTCCTAGTTATTTTTTTGTCCTTAGTTAGGATTTCAGACTTGATCTGTAAGAATCCGAGAGATTGATGAAAGCTTTTTGTGGGAAGGGGTTGATATGGGAGGTGGTTTGCATTTAGTTAAGTGGGAGCTGGTTCTTAAGCCTGTCGACTTGGGGGTTTGGATATTAGGACTATAAGATTACATAGTATGTTTCTTTTGGCCAAATGTTTGTGGCAGTTCTTCACTGAAGTCTGAGACTGACACACTGCGGTATAGAGTGATTGTGAGTATATTTAATGTGTAAACCATCTCCTCCTAAACATTTTGGTTAACAACTTATTCCTTTGACCACTGAGTGTTTAAACATAATGGATTGACTAATCAGTTATCTGTCATCACCCATCTGCATCGGCATCTATCTGCTTTCTAATTCTAGTTCCCAAAATCTAATAATGGTGTTATTCACATTAAGTGGGTGCAGTACTATGATAATTCTATCTTCTTTAAACATAAAATCATTACCAAAGAAAAAGGCATATGGTGAATAGCTGAGGAGCTCTCCATTTCTCTGAAGGATCTCTCTCAATCATGCAATTCTTAACGTAGCGCTTTTGATGTACAGGATATGGTCCAGCAGGATATGCTTTATTCGTAGCAGTATATGCAGGATTGGAGGTACACTTATTTTCTTATTTAATTCAAATATTCTACATCTATAGAGGTGCCCTTTGTGGTAAGGCGTGGCATATTTAGGGTGGCTCAGTTGGAGAACTTAATAGTTTAAAAATCTTTGTAGTCTTTTGTCTACTTCACCCCCTCGGAATCATATGGAGCTGGGGCTATGAACATAATGCAAGAAGTGGACGTGATACTTTTGTAGTAGAGAAATGTACTATGCTGGCCTAGGTCTATAACATATATGCTAAAACTATGAATATTGTTTTTCCTGTGCTAGTTGTGGTACTACTTTTTGGTTGCCATGTGGAGGTTCGAGAGATTCTTCCATGGTTTATGTTTTTACTTTTGCCAACTATTCATTGTGAAATTTATGGTATGATTTCTTACCTTTTAGATCCTTGCAATTCCCGCCATTCCATTAACAATGTCAGCTGGGCTACTCTTTGGCTCTGTAATTGGGACAGTTATAGTATCCATCAGTGGAACGGTGAGTGTTTTTGTACCAGTATAACAAACAGATAGATTAACATATGGCCACTGATTATGAACTTATTACCTCATATTATTTCAGGTTGCTGCTAGTGTTGCCTTTTTGATTGCTCGGTATTTTGCTCGTGAGCGTATTCTTAAGCTAGTAGAAGGAAACAAGAAATTTGCTGCCATTGACAAAGCCATTGGAGAAAATGGTTTCAAAGTTGTCACACTCCTACGTTTGAGCCCTTTGCTTCCATTTTCTCTCGGAAATTATTTATATGGACTCACATCTGTCAAATTTGTTCCCTATGTGTTAGGAAGGTCAGTTTGCAATTCCTCAATGAATGTAAAAAATTGTACCTCTGTCCTTGTTTCATTTCTATAGTGATGTTTAAATTCATAAATGATTGTAGCTTTCCTTTTCTTCAATATACTATTTTGATTCTCCTCAGTCAGTTGTATCAATACGTACAGAATGCTATGCGCTGTATGAACTTAAAAAGTTGTTGAAAACGTAAACGGATTTATTATCTTTAATGCAGCTGGCTGGGGATGCTTCCAGGAACCTGGGCTTATGTGAGTGCGGGCGCCTTTGGACGTGCAATTATTGTAAGTTTTCAACCTGTTGCCCCCGCTGCTTAGAGATGTGATTATATTTTTCATAATAGTATCTTACCTCGTAAATGTGTATTTGACACGGGCCACGGCTCTTAAAGTGTTTAGGCATGTGCTTTTTATGAATGAGTACTTCTTTAATTAAAATTTCAGTTAGGAAAAGGTGCATTTGACCAGTTAACAGTGTTTCTTAAAAAAATTCAATAATGTACTTAGGGTGCATTTGGGACTGATTTTGCAAGGGTGTAAAGTGATTATGAGGAAATTTTAACCTTTGTTAGTGTTTGGTAAAACTGATTACAAGAAAATTTAGAGCAAATCACTCTTGCAATTCTGTTGGTTTCTAAAATCTATGTAGAGTAGCTTTTGAGATTGAGTTCCCAAAATATCATGCCTCTTCTAACTAAGTATTAAGATTCCTATTTTATACCTATTCTATAATACTTTTTCACATTTAAGTTTGAAATTTACCAAATACTTATTTACTTCATTTTATTGCTGATTTGTTTAAAAGTGCAGCTATCAGTAATTATTTGAAATGCTACAACAATTCTAAACTAAGCCTTAAAATGCTCTTTTGAGAAAACATTTAAAAACACTTTTTAAGAGGTAAGATAAACACAAGATTGCATCATGTTATGCTAATCGTATTTGGTTTTTCTGTTGAAGATAATCTCTGATCTGGATTCTTAGTTGGGTTTGCTGTCTTTCTTAACGATCATTTCTGAGTTCCTGAGTTTCAATCTTATTGTCTGTTTCTTTCTGCTGTTAATTTTACTTTGGGGTGTTTCAGCAAGAAGAGTCTGAAGTTGGTTTGCTAGGAGGGGGAAATGGTCAGCTATGGACTTTAGGACTGGGATTGCTGGCAACAGCATTGGCTGCTGCATACGTTACACGATTAGCCAAGGTAATATACCTTATTGCTATAGCACAGACTTAATGCAATCAAATCTTTCTTTAGAACCTAGTCTTATTTCAATCTAGCCAATATGAAATGAACTCATTTTTTTATGGAATGGACTCATAATCATGAAATTTACTAGATCGTCATTTTATAGTTTATAAGTTCATAACTCTAACTTATTTGCATCTCTTTCTCATCATTCTCTGAGGAGGGATTGTGGTCAAAGAGCAAGTCATGAATTCAAAAGGGTTATCTAAGTATTTGGAGAATGTTGAGATGGAATGTTGTTGGATCAGATAATTATTACATGATATTAGTCAAAAAACACATAAATTGGATATATGGTAGAATGGATGTTTAGGATATTAAATTTTCCATAGATGTATGATACTAAATTTTGTAGAATTAAACAATCATAATATTAGTTAAAGTACATGTAATTGAATGAGTGGTCTTATGGATATGTAGGATATTTTGTGAGTGTCAACATAAAATGTCATTTTATAAGATCTTAACAGTCATTCTGTAAGATTGGTCGGGACACATGCAAACACATATGTCCACGATCAAACAGTCATTCCTTAAGATTAGTCGGGATACATGCAAACACGGTATGCAAACACGGTATGTGGGGTGGGTTCTTTGCTGAGGAAATATGAGAGGATTCTGAATGGCGTTTTTATTTTTATTTATTTATTTTTTTTAATATTGCAGGATGCTATGAAGGATATTGAATAGACATAGCGCCTTGCTGAAAGTAGGAGGTATAAATTAAATTCAAAATTGAATTTGAAAATTGGCAAATGCTCTGTATATTTTTTATTTGACCAATTAAGAGAGAAACTTCTTCATGTTGCTGAGAATGTATAATATTTACAATAATCAATATAATTAATCTCTAATTGTAATTTTAACTTTTTTTTCTCTTTTTTACATAGTAGATGAAACTAGTTTTTGCAAGCTGTGGATTATCGTTCAGAAATTTAAATTCACTCATTGAGCCTCTATTTCTCTTTGTTGAATTTCAATTATTGAATGTGAATTTTTCTCTCTTTTTTCAAAAAAAAATTGAACATGTGGAAATTTCAATTTTTTTGGTGTGCACAGTTGGTTATAGTAGTATTTGATGATTATAGTGTTATAGAGTGTTTGACACGTTGAGTTAAGCAAAGTTTAGTTTGGTTGGAGTATCTACCAATTTAAAAACTTTACGTATATTTTGCAATTTTGTGCATGTAACTTTTGTGTTTGAGTTACACTATGTTTCATGATAAACACAAAATTACAATGTTAGATGCTTAATTAAGGTTCGGTATGTTTAATGAAACATACTTTATTTTCTTTACTTTTTTTAAATAGAGATAAACTACCTTGAATACTTTAATATTAGATTCTCATCATGGTGATTTTTTTTTAATTTGTTTAATCATGACATGTTTGTTTTTAAGTTTTGTTTAATCATGACATGTTTGTTTCAATTGAATTGATGACTCAATGAAACTAGTTTGTTCATTTCACTAAATGTTGATCGCTATTTGTAATCGTTGTGATCGTATGCAATTAAGTAGCATCTTGACTAGCTCATGTGTGTGTTCAGGTTTTTGCTAGATTTCATAGCTTCATTAAGAACATTGCAATTGAATTAGTTTTAATTAGAAAATCTAGATTAATCCCTAAAAAATGTAATTAATTAGGTGATATGGAATACTTCTCATCATCAACTACTTAGTTAATTTAGAAATTAATTTGACATTGAAAGAATTAGTTTTTTTTAAGGGAGTTCAAAAGGCTTTTAGAATTTTCTAATTTAGGTCCTCAGTCTTTAACTAAGAATTATGTTAGATATTTTAGTTTTAATGGTCAATGTTGTGTGCTACCCCAACATTCTCCAAATTAATATTGGTAAAAGCGTTCAATTTATAATTATTTATTTCTCATCACGTTTATTATCAATTACACATTCTTGTAAAAATCTCCCTTCATTATGTTAAATTTAAAGAAAGAATTCTTTCATGTTCATTCTCATGACTAAATAACTTCACTCCTCTCTTCAAATGTTCTAACATTTCATTTAATGCTTAGATTTAGATTATTTGATTTTTTTCTCCAAATTAATTGAACTAAACTGTTATTCTAATTACGATTGTAGCTTTATGACATATTGGATTAAGAACCTTATGAAGATCAAATAAACCTTCATTACATTACCAACATCAACATGAACAAATTTAAGAGATTATTGACATAAACTATTTTTCTTAAGATCGGAGATTTAAATCTTTATACCCGACATTTAACATATTAAAACATACATTCCTGGAAATTTTGAACAATCAAAATTTTGGACTTGGCTTTAGTAAAAATTCTCTTTAATATTTAAAATTGGTTCTTTTATTGCTTCCTATATATATATATTTTTTTTAACCGACTTGAAAATGAATTTTTTTTTTTGGGCAAAAATCAATTTACACTCTTAAACTTTGGAGGTTATATCAATTTAATCTCTAAACTAATAATTGTATTAATAATTATATCAATTTAAATCTTGAACTTTTATAAGTGTATCAATTTAGACTCAAAACTAATAATTATATCAATTTAAACTCTAAACTTTCATAAGTGTATTGATTTAAACTTGAAGTTTCATCAATGTTTCAATTTAGACCCTCCATTATGTTTTATTTGGATACACTTATGAAAGTATAGGGTTTAAATCGATACACTTATGAAAGTTAAGGTTTTAAATTGATACAATTATTAGTTTTGAGTTTAAATTGATATTATCATAAAGTTCAAGGTTTAAATTGATATAACTATTAGTTTATGGTTTAAGTTGATATAACCCCAAAGTTTGGGATTGATGTGGATCGGGACTAATGAGAAGCATTAGTAAACTTTAGTTGATTTTAAGTAATTTCCAACATTTAAATTTTATAGGTATTTGTTGTCTTAAATTTTTTCCTAGCTTTAAGTGTTAAATTTATATTTTGATAATTATGGAGATGCATGGAAAATGGTGGTTGAAAAGATGGAGGCTGCAATTAATAGGGTTGAATTAAAGATAGTGGTTGAAAAGACGGAGGCTGTCATTAATGATACTACATTAAAGATGGTAGTTGGAAGATGGTGGATAGAAGATATTGGTTGGAAGATGAAGAACTCTTTTAATGTTTTATTTTTACTTTTTCTACTTTACATTAAATAGGTTTAGAATTTCTACGAGACTATATAAAGTCTTCCCTCCATCCATTTGTAATTAGAATTCGATGAATGAAATTTAAGATCTCATATTTGAGACTTTTCCCTTTGAATTTTGCAATTTTTATGATAGAATGCATGTGAGTCATTCAAAACCTTGACGAGTTGATTGTGGAATGACTCAATCTAAAACAAGATTTCCCAATCTTGCTTCTAAATCTTCGATCGAGAGGTATCTATTTCTAGCATTTTCTCGGGGTTGAACTAAATCGTATAGGGAGTTGTTAATTTCTTATATTCAAAGATTCTTGCTACATAATAGCTTGGATCTTTGGACGGAGGGTTAGAGTTGCCTTATCATTTGGTATCAGAACATAGGTTGCATTTTTTGTGGCCTACTCTAGAATTGATTCTATCTTTCTTCATTATTTTTATATTTTCATTCAAATTTCTAATTCTGTTCATTTAGTTCTTTGTTGTTTTCATCCATTGTTCTTCATCAAATCTTATTTCAATTTTATTGATCAAATTTAGATCTTTGAAAAAAAAAAGCAAAAAAAAAAAAAAAAAAAGCAAAAAAAAAAAAAAAAAAAAAGAGAAAAATTCCAGAATTTTGTTATTGAAATTATTCATGCAAATTGTGTGTTTAATCTTGAATATTTGAACCAATTTGGCATAATTGAGTTATAACATTGACTCTATTTTTTTGTCATTTCCTAGGTCAATTGCATGTTCATTTGAGTGTCGTTACAGTTTCCTGTCATTAAATGTCGAAAACTAATTCAAATCTGAAATCATTGACTTTTCTTCTTATCTTTCATTTTCTTTCTCAATGTAAGCGGTCGAATTTGACTCTGGGTCCTTCAATAAGGTTTTAGATCAGTCGTGTATCTTGAATTGTTAAGAAGAGCATTTTGTCAAATTCATTGCATAATATCCTTTTATTTACAATTCCATTTCTATGTCAGTTTTGTTCAAAAACTGCTTTGTATTTTTCCTTGTTTGTTCAAGTATTTTATTGTTTTCTTGTTCTTTTTGGGCTTATTATTATTATTGTCTTGCTTATATTGAATAGCTATCTATTTCAAGGATTGTTTATTCCACATAAACTTACCCAATACATAATATAGCCACTTTCTCAAATTGCCTACCTTTTATGTGCGTGAGTGGTGAACCATCCGTGAATTGAGTATTTTAAGATCTATTCCTTTTCACTTAAGAGCATGTTTCATCAATGAAGAAATCGCCATGAGAGGTACAATAGCAATGAAAGTTTTGGAAGACTTTTCGCAATAGTTTGGTTGAGTTACATCAAGCGGTTGATTGCCTAACTAAATTGACTCAAGAACTGAATTTGTGTGACCAAAATTAGAAAAAGGTCAGTCCATCTATGGAAAGTATGCCCATTAATAAAGTTCAAGATGACATACCTTGTGAAAAATTAGTGTATTGTAACACCTAATATTGAAGTTCATGTTGATGTGTTTGAGTTAGAGGAAAAGTCAGAAAAGGTCAAAACAAAAGCATGTAGATTGATGAAAAAGAATCTTGTGAGAAAAAGACGGAGAAAGAAAAAGCATGAGGTTAGTTTATGGTCTAGAGAGGAAAATGAGAGAAAAGTAAAAAAAGTGAGTTTATTTGAGAGAACTGGTGAGGTTAAATCCATTTTGTTTTCAAAACAAAATATATTTTATCTTCTATACAAAAAAACTTGTTTTCTAACGGGTGAGCTCAAGTCATGTTTTCCAAGTGTTTCTTTTGAGTTCTTACAAGAGGTCGAAACACTTGTAAAGATGTTTGATTTGAAGATTGCTTCAAATGTCAAAAATAAAGTACAACATACAGACTTCAAGGCCCAATCATTTATTGAGAGGCACAACTCTAAATTTGTTTCAAAATTCAACCTTAGCAGCAAGCATAAGGTGTTCAAAGTAAGGAATTGAGCGTGGAGACATATTTGGAAGGATCGTTGTTGTTTCTCAAAGAAACCCAAGTGAAGTTGCATTGATGACTTGCATATGAAATCCCATGACTACAAGATTACTCTACAAGGCGAGGGAGATGTTAATTACTTTTTTAATGTCGTTGAATTTCGTCCATTTGATGTAGGAGATACTTTCAGATTCGAGGAAATCCTTTCGAAAAGAGAGAAGATTATATGGATCGGGACCTATGAGAAGCATTAGAAAACTTTAGTTTATTTTAATTATTTCCAACATTTAAATTTTATAGTTATTTGTTGTCTTTAATTAATTTATAGCTTTTAAGTGTTAAATTTATGTCTTGGTAATTATGGAGATACATGGAAGATGATAGTTGAAAAGATGGAGACTGCAATTAATAGAGTTGAATTAAAGAGGATGGTTGGAATGATGAAGGCTGTCATTAATGATATTATATTAAAGATGATGGTTGAAGAATGGTCAATAGTGGTTGGAAGATGAAGAACTCTTTTAATGTTTTATTTTTACTTTTTCTACTTTACATTAAATAGTTTTAGAATCTCTAAGGCTAGATAAAGCCTTCTCCCCATCCATTTGTAATTATAATTTGATTAATGAAATTTGAAATCAGTCATTCAATCTAACTTTGATCAAGTTGATTGTGGAGTGACTCAATTTAAAAGAAGATTTTCCAATCAAGTGACTCAATCAAGTTGATTGGAAAATCTTGTTCTAGATTGAGTCACTCAACTTGATCAAGGTTAGATTGAATGACTCATATGCATTCACAAGAAGTACAAAATTCTAAGGGAAAAGTCTCAAATATGAGATCTCAAATTTCATTAATCAAATTCTAATTATAAATGGATGGGGAGAATACTTTATATAGCCGTGTAGAGACTCTAAACCTATTTAATGTAAAATAGAAAAGGTCAAAAGAAAACATTAAAAGAGTTTTCCATTTTCCAACCATTATCTTCAATCCACCATCATCCAACCACCATCTTTAATGTAAGATCATTAATGACAGTCTCATCTTTCCAACCACCACCTTTAATTCAACTCTATTAATTGCGGCCTCCATCTTTCAACCATCGTCTTCCATGCATCTACTTATGAAGACATAAATTCAACACTTAAAAGCTAGAAATTAATTAAAGAAAACAAATAACTATAAAATTTAAATGTTGGAAATTAATTAAAATCAGCTAAAGTTTACTAATGCTTCTCATAGGTCCCAATCCATATCATCTTCTCCCTCCTCGAAAGGATTCGTTCTCAAATCTAAAAGTATCTCCTACATCGAATGGATGAAATTCAGCGGCATTGAAAAAGTAATTTACATCTCCCTCGCCTTATAGAGTAATCTTGTAGTCATGGGATTTCATATGCAAGTCATCAATGGAATTCTACTTGGGTTTCTTTGAGAAATAACAACGATCCTTCCAAATATATCTCCACACCCAATTCCTCACTTTGAACACCTTATGCTTGCTACTATGATTGAATTCTGAAGCAAATGTGGAGTTGTACCTCTCAATAAATGATTTGGCCTTAAAGTCTATATGTTGTACATCATTGTTGACATTTGAAGCAATCTTTAAATCAAGCATCTTTATAAGTGTGTTTTGGCCTTCATGTAAGAACTCAAAAGAAACACTACGAAAACATGGTTTGAGCTCACTCATTAGAAAACAAGTTTTTTTTTTATAGAAGATAAAAAAAAAAAAAAATTTGTTTTGAAAACAAAATAGATTTAACCTCACTAACTCTCTCAAATAAGCTCATATTTTTTTACTTTTCTCTCGTTTTCCTCTCTAAGCCATAAACTAACCTCATGTTTTTCTTTCTCACTCTTTTTCTCACAAGATTCCAATTCAATCAATCTACATGCTTTTGTTTTGGTCTTTTATGTCTTTTCCTCTAACTCAAACACATCAACATGAACTTCAATACTAGGTGTTATAATACAATCAGCTAATTTTTCACAAGGTATGTCATCTTGAACTTTATCACTCTCTACCACAACAATGGGCATACTTTCAGTAGATGGACTAACCTTTTTCAAATTTTGGTCTCGCAAATTCAATTCTTGAGTCAATTTAGATAGGTAATCAACCGCTTGATGTAACTCAACCAAACTATTGCGAAAAGTCTTCCAAAAACTTTCATGGTTATTGTACTTCTCATGGTGATTTCTTCCTTGATGAAACATGATCTCAAAACACTCAATTCACGGATTGTTCACTACTCACGCACATAGAAGGTAGGCTATTTGGGAAAGTGGCTAAATTATGTATTGGGTAAGCTCATGTGGAATAAGCAATTCTTGAAATAGAGAACTATTCAATATAAGCAAGACAAGACAATTTATGAAAATACTCGAACAAATAAGGAAAAATACAAAGCACTTTTCGAATAAAACTGTCACAAAAATGGAATAAAAAGATATTACGCAATGAATTTGACGAAAAGCTCTTCTTAATAATTCAAAATATACGGCTAATCTAAAACTTTATTGAATGACTCAGTCAAATTTGGTCGTTTACAATGAGAAAGAAAATGAGATAGGAAGAAAGGTCAACCATTTCAAATTTGAATTAGTTTTCAGCTTTTAATGACAAGAAGTTGTAAAGATACTCAAATGAACATGCAATTGACCTAGGGAATGATAGGAAATAGAAAGAGTTAATGTTATAACTCAATTATTTCAAATTGGTTCAAATATTCAAGATTAAACACACAATTTGCATGAATAATTGCAAGAACAAAATTCTAGTTTTCTTCACTTTTTTTGTTTTTTTTTTTCAAAGATCTAAATTTGATCAATTAAATTGAAATAGGATTTGATGAAGAACAAGGATGAAAACAACAAAGAACTAAATAAATAGAATTGGAAATTTGAATGAAAATATAAAAATAATGAAGAAAGATAGAATCAATGATAGAGTAGCCACAAAAATGCAACATATGCTCTGATACCAAATGATAAGGTAACTCTAAGGCAACTCTAACCCACAGTCCAAAGACTCAAGCTATTATGTAACAAAAACCTTTGAATCTAAGAAATTAACACCTCCCTCTATACGATTAAGTTCAACCCCGAGAAAATGCTAGAATTAGATTACCTCTTGATTGAAGATCTAGAAACAAGATTGGGAATTCTTGTTCTAGATTGAGTCTCTCTAGAATCAACTTGATCAAGGTTAGATTGAAGAGCGGGCTCACATGCATTCTATCACAAGAATTGCAAAATTCAAAGGGAAAAGTCTCAAATATAAGATCTCAAATTTCATTCATCAAATTCTTATTACAAATGGATGGGGAAAAGACTTTATATAGTCTTATAGATAGAGATTCTAAACCTATTTAATGTAAAGTAGAAAAAAACAAAATAAAACATTAAAAGAGTTCTTCATCTTCCAACCACTATCTTCCATCCACCATCCATCAACCTCCATTTTTCCAACCACCATCATCTTTAATTCAACTCTATTAATTGCAGACTTATCTTTTCAACCACCTTTCCATGCATCTTCATAATTATGGAGACATAAATTTAACACTTAAAAGCTAGAAATTAATTAAAGACAACGACTAAATATAAAATTTAAATGTTGGAAATTAATTAAAATCAACTAAAGTTTACTAATACTTCTCATAGGTACCGACCCATGTCAGGGATATAAATTGTTTTATTGTGCAAAAGTTAACAACTTCTAGATCTAAAATGGTAATTCATTTTAGGAGGAAAAATCAATTTATATTCTTAAATTTCATAGGCCAAATCATTTAAAATTCTTAACTAATAATTATATCAATTAAATCCTTGAATCTTCATAAGTTATGAATGATTATCATTTAGTAGACTATGTAACATTTGAGTCATTTGGTTCAGTGAAATTTAAATTGATAAAATTATAGCTCCCACTGTGTTTGTGTTAATCCAATTATTGATTTTAAGCCAGAGAGCTGCCAAAAGATTATGCTTTTTCCATAAACGTGTGACAAAATTGCAAAAATATTTAGACAAAATTCATACGATTCTTTTATGACACTAAACTACAATTCATACCTTAAGCTTACAAACTAAGAAAATCCCATTGTCTCCATTTTCAAACATTTGAAGCATGCTGCGAAATTGATCGTCACTGAAAAGCAAGATCATGAATAAAAAATTTCATTATCAGATGAGGATCCACCAGCAAAATTGCGAATCTGAAATTCAGGAGGTAAAAAAGCAAATCGATCGCAGTTTATTTTCTAGGGTTCAAAATCGATCCTATCAGAACCGAGAACAGCCATAGCGAAGAATCGAAGAAATGTACATACAATTTCAAGGCTCAGAATGGGGATTGATAGTCGAAAATCGAACAGTGCCAGGACTTTTAAGTTGATCCAACTGTTTGTTACCTCGACGAAGAAGGTACTCGATGTGGATGAAATTTTTACGATCGATTTGCTTGGCGTTTCGGCGGAACTCGGCGGCGACAATCGATTCGATTTGCCGTCGATCTTCAGCGGATTTGGAACGAGCTGCTCGGAGAAATGCTCTGTAGAGACTGAGCACTTGCTTTTGCAACCCTGAGAGCTTCGCCATTGTACCTTCCTCTTCGATACTGCAACCTATCTACCATTACCTTCTTAATTCCCTGTTTGGAACTATTGAATTTGAAATCATCAGGTTGAATTTGGCAAGATTTCCAATTAGAAGGGCAAGGGTGAAGATCAAGAGAGAAGAAAATTAGAAAGGGTGTAGAGGATGAATGAAAAAGTGACAGCCTCTCTAGGGTTTATTTTATTTAGTTTGTATTGTTTATTGCAAAAATAGTTCTTTTTTCATTTCTTCTAAATATCTCAACGATAAATTTTATTTTCTTTTATTAGTTTATATCTTATTAAAATTCATTGGGTTCCAAACAATTATTAATATGATTCCCTGCAAAATTATAAGAACCAAAAAAAAAAAAAAAAACATATTTTCTTTTTTTTCACATGAGTATCATCAATTTGGGAAAATTTTGATCGTGGATCCATTTTAGAGGTCGAAAATGAAAAATACACTACTTTTATAAAATAATAATAATGTAATTAACCTGATGTTGTCACGACCATATGAAGTTATGGATTTATCCTTCCTTGATATTTTTCTCTTCTCCTTCTTCGACTCGAGTCAACACAAGCAGCTCCGACGCAACTAACTTCAGTTTGTGCTATAGACCACAAAGAGAACGGAATGTGAGAGAGAATGAGAGAGCGAGACAATGAGAAAGTAGAGAGTAATCTGTGAGAAAGGAAAAAGTAGGGTGTACATTGGTTGAGTTGGGTTGGGTTGGGGTAAATTTTGGACCAACTCAAAAATTCGGGTTGGTCGGGTTGACTACTCGAATGATCCGAGTAGGGTACCCAACCCACATCTTAAAATTCGGGTTAGATTGGATTGGGTTGTCAGGTTGTGCAATCTTTTGTACATAATCAACAATTTGCAGTGCACTAAGCAATTTCGTGATTCTTTTTAAGCTAGGGTTGTGATTTTGTATTTTTGTTAAATTTTCCTGGCCATTTTGTTTTGTTTGAAGCTCAATAGACAATTTACATTTTTACTAACCTTGAAATCGGCCACTGGAACTAGAAGTCTGAAATTTGAAAAACAAAAACTTGTGGAGATCTTAAATTAAACATAAAATGTCAGGGAAGAAGGCAGAAAACATGTATTTTAGATCTGAAATTAAACTTAAGTGATTTAAACTGAGAAGAGAAGGCTTGAATGAAGAAACTCGAAATCGACCAGAGAGAAGGGGATAATGTGTTACTAACCTTGAAATTAGCCAGAGAGAACGACAATGAATGACGAATGATGACAAAGAGAACGACTAGACAATGACGAACGACAACAACCAGAACTGAGAAGAGAAGGTTGAGAGACAAAGAGATCGGCGTCGGGATCACATAGTCACAGACTCACACTTGAAGTTAAAACCCTAAAAGGCTAAAACGTAAATAATTATATTAATATTAGTAATTCGGGTTGGGTTGGGTCAACCCGAATTTTTTATAATCCCAACCCAACCTAAAAAAGAAAAAAACCAACACAACCCAAATTTTAAACCAACTCAACCCAACCCTTATAATTTGGGTTGGGTAGTCCAAGTTGTTCTAGTTGTCGGGTCATATGAACACCCCTAGAAAAGAGAGGGAGCAAGAGAGCGAGAGTACATGATAAAGGTCATTCTACGTGTACGAGGGTTTCCTTTTGGTAATTTCACCCAAATTTGACGTCAACAAAGGTTCAAGATACCTTAGTTTTAAAAAACAAAGCAAATCTCATTTTTCTCCCCTAATTTGGGCCATCTTTACAAAAATCTCATCAATTTAATACTTATCATTTTCTCTTTTTTATTTTCTTTTTTATTTATTTAATTTTTTTTTACTATATAGGGAATCGGTATGTAGGATGGAGTTTCAAGGTACATGCCTTTTTTTAGTGGTAAGAAGATTCTAATCACATATCTCATGGTTATATACTAGTTAGTTATGTTTGCTTTGACTTTCAAGGTACATACTTAATACAAGTTGAGTTATACTATTTTGACATTAATTGTTTTTTTCCTTCTTTCATAAAATGGGGGGAAATTCTCATTATTGTCATTTAAAACCTATTGAAACACACACAAAATGTACGTTATGTGTCTTAGATTTAGGATGGTTTTTAATGTGTTTTTATCAAATTTGATGTGTTGTTAGTGAATTCCAAGATTTATGATTGAGAAGTGAATTATATCTAAAATAAGTAAAAAGGGACTAAATCAGGTTTAAAAGAGTCAAAAATCGAGCAATGGACCAAAGAGAGTGAAAAAAAGAAAGGAAAAATGCTAAAGAAACCAAAGGGCAAGGGAGCGTTGCAACATTGGTTGTAGCATTGCAACGCTACGACGTGAAGCGAAGATATACTCTCAAAGGCAGTAGCTGCACTTGAGGAAGCAGCGTCGCAACGCTACAAATAGCATAGCGCGTTGCAACGCTACGACAAAATCAGACCAGCGTTGCAATGTTGTGTCTGAGCGTAGCAACGTTGTCTTTTCTTATTTGAAAATCTGCTAATTTTGGCAAGGATTTTGTTCTAAATTTCTCATCCTCCATATAATTGGACACCATTCTTACCTAATAGAAGGAAGATTCTAACCGAATTGAGGGCTAAAGAACAAAAGTTGAGACCTAAAATAGAGTTTATGCTTCAAATTTAGAGAATCTTGTGGATATTTTAAAGATCATTCGAGTTTCCGAGGTGACGATTGAGGCGAGCTTGGAGGGTTCTTTGGTTCCCTTTTCTTTCTCTTAATCTTATGCTTGAATTGATTTATGAAAATATGTTTTTGCAACCTATGAGTGGCTAAACTTGCTGTTTTAGGGTATTGATGAAGTTGTTACGAATTTAGATTGAATTTAGTTCTTTTCATAGATGTTTGTTGAACAATTTGCTTTTTAATGGTATCATTTTCATTCTTATTGATTGGCAATTGATAATTGTTAGGTTGAATGTTTAATTGAGAGATTTAATGTTTTACCAGATCTATATCATTAAATCGTTATTAATCTATCATGTTAATAGTTAGGTTAAGAGTGAAAATTGTTAATGACAACAATGCCTTGCTCCTTAATTCAATTTCTAGATTTAGGCATAATGTTTATACATGATTCTATGAATTGGCTAAAATAGATGTAATGAAATAATTAACAGATTCAATACCCTATAACACGTCTATTATCAGATTTTAACACTTTTTTTGCTGTCTTTTATTGTTTATAAAACCAAAAATCCAAACTCGATTTCAATTCTTAGCTAAAATTGATACAATTCTAAGATAGCTAAACAAATAACTTATTAATTTGATCCCAAAAGACGATACTCGACCTTACAAACCGTTTTAATATTATAACTTGACCATGTACACTTGCATGCAACACAAAATATTCACATCACATAACCACACATCAAACTAGTTCAATAGATAGCATTCCTCTTTGTGGATGTATAAAGAGCCGCTCTACCCGGAACCAATCTTCCCGCACTTGCATTTGCAATTCATATCAATCAAAGCAAATTGAACAAATGTCATTTTTATCCTATACTTTGAAACTAATTCAATTTTAGTTTCTGTACTTTTAAATATATTCAATTTTAATTTTTGTACTTTTAAATGTTGGATTTTAATAACTATATTTCCAATAGATTCAAAACCAAATCTTATCAAAACATATTAAATAATAATAACACTTTTCAATTTCATGCAAGTAATACACTCTGAATATGTTTCTGACATATATAGTGGAAAGGTGATAATGTTTTTCTTTTCTTTTTTTTCTTTTGTGACTATCTTTAAGATTAAGGACTAAAATCCGACGTGTGAGAGTAAGGATGAAAATGATGTTTTACCTTCAAGAAATAAATTTGCTGTTAGAATTGACCAAGTAAAAATATCTTTGTCCATAATTGAAAACTCATGACAACCAAAAGTAATAGTGGACACGCATGTCTTCATCGACATTTTTTAACCGAAAAATCGAAAGCTAACTATCGAGACTTTGGGTTCTCTAGACACATACTTCATGAAAAGGTTCATGCATGCTTGTTGCCTGGAGCAACAAGATCAAGTTGGTAAGAAAAAGGCATAAATGTACTCATTATCTTCCTTGACATCAAAAGTTTATTTCCTCAATCTATATTATACTCACAGAAGGGAGGAAAAAAGCCAAATTAGTCACATAATTTGAAGATTTATCCTTCAATTCTCCCAAACTTAAGAAATATACACAAAAAGGTCAACATATACAATACATAAAAAACAGATGTATATGTGCACATTTGCATTTTGTTGCATTCAAATAATTAATCAAGGAGCTCAGCTCAATAATGGATAAAACACAAAAATAAAACTTATGAAAATGAAGAACTCATCTGTATATACCTTCTAGCCTCCTCGATTCGACCAAACCGAGTAAGAACAGCAATGACTAAAGAGTAATGTTCTTCAGATGGCTTAATCTTATACCTAACAGACATTAGCTTGAAGATGCGCATTGCATCATCAACAAAACCAGCTTCCTTACAAATAGATAGAACCACTTTGAAAGTGAAATGGTTTGGAGAAATACCAGAGGACCTCATTTGGTCAAACAGATCAATTGCTTCCTTAAACTCTCCATTGTCTCCATAAGCTTCAATAATGGCGGTCCATGTCATTGACCCCTTCACAGGAATTGCCTCAAACACCATTTTTGCCATTTTTACTGCTCCACATTTCCCATATAACTTCACTAATTCGGCAGAAACGAAATGGACCGACTCGAATTTCCTCTTCAAGACTTGTCCATGTATCTCCTTCCCCATCTTCAGCATCTTTAGTTCACTGCATACATAGAGGATTCTAGCCATGGTAACGGTATCTGGTCGATGCTTCGATAGCTGCATCGCTCTGAATATACCAATTGCTTCATGTGGACACTCATTTTCTATGTATGAATCAATCATTGCTGTCCATAAGATCACATTTCTTTGCTCCATGGCGTTGAAAAGCTTCAGAGAATAGTCCATTACTCCACATTTTGAGTACATTACCATCAAGGATGAAACAATAGATACATTCGGTAGGAAGCAATTCTTCAAAGCGTAGGCATGAATCTCTTTTCCTGGTCTCAGAGCTCTCAATTCAGCACAAACTGGAAGAATCGTTGCAACAGTAACCACGTCCGGTCTAAATCCTTCCTGCTGCATCCAAATAACTGATCTTACAGCCTGCTCTAGCCTGCCATTTAAAGCATAACCAGACATCAAAGCAGTCCAACATATAGCATTCCTCTCCATGGATGCATAAAAAACCGCTCTACCCGAACCGATGTCCCCGCACTTGCAATACATATCAATCAAAGCAGACTGAATAAATATCTGTTTGGAGTAACCTTTTGTCTTTATAACATAAGCATGGACTTCCTGGCCTAATCTCCTGGCCCATATTTCTCCAATAACAGGAAGAATCGTCGTCAATATAACTGAATTCGGTCTAATACCATCGTCTATCATCCTCCTCGTATATTCCAAAGCTTCCCTTTGGAGTCGATTGTGAGCAAAACCAGCAATTATTGATCCCCAAACCACAACATCTCTTTCGGTAATTTCCTCAAACACCTGGCGAGCAAGTTTGATCTTACCACATTTGAAGTACATATCAACCAAACTTGTCCCAAGAATTGAACTGCCGACCAATCCATTTTTAATTAAAAGGCCATGGACCTTGAGCCCCTGTGTAAACGCCGATGCACCTGCAAAGCTTTTAATGATATTTGCAAAAGAGTAAACGTTTAATTCAACCCCCAGTCTTCGCATTTCTGCATAAGTCGATAGAATGCTACGATAATCCCGCCGACCCGCCATTACGGTGCCTCTAAGCAACGCATTCCAAGGATAAATACTCTTGCTAGAACTTTCATCGAACAGCTTCTGTGCATCTTCCAAGGACCCACAAGCAGTATACATATGCACAAGCCTTGTACGCAGAAATTCGTTGTTTTCAAGTCCATTTATCCGAATATGCGCGTGAATCTGTTTCGCATCAGTCATCGATTTGGTTCTAACACAAGCAGTAATAAGAGAAGAAAATGTAGTCGCATTAACTGGGATGCCTTGTTGATCCAAATAGTCCATAATCGTAAGTGCCTCTTTGAGTTTATTTTTCCGAGCAAATCTTTGAATGTCCTCGTAGATGGCATGAGGGTTCTTGGTGTGAAGTGGTAAAGATGAAGGAAAAGCATCTTTCTCGGCAAAAGCTGGGCGGTTTTTGTACCGAAATTTGGAAACTAATTTGATTTTTGACGGCGGTGTATCCGTCGGTGACTGTGTCAAAGATTTAATTCGGGAGAGTTGTCGGCCGGAATTGGAAATGGCGACCGCGAGAGGATTTGGAGGGAAAGGGTGAAGATGAAGGGACGGAATGAAGGAGGACGAAATTTCCATTAGTGGTTGTAGGAGTTTGGCAGATATATATGTATAAATATATATATAGATATACGGTTTGCAGGATGGATGAACCCATTTTGTTGTTGAAATCAAATTTGGTTGAAAATAATAAAAATGAACTTTGGCACGCGTGGAATGGGCTTTCTTGCTCTCGCTCCTACACTTTAGCTCTCCTCTCTCCTTTCTCTCGCCGTCTCACTCTTTTACTCTTGCTTTTTGACACTCGATCTTGTGTTGTCTCGTTTTCTGGTACTCGATCTCGCTCACAATGCAAATTAAAAGATGATCCAAATTAATTATGAGTTTTAAAATCCAAAAGGAAAGAAAGTAAATTGCGGTTTATTTTTTCAGTATACCTCGTATAACTTCAAATCTCATCTCATTATTCTTTGAGAATGGAATAATCTACTTTAAAAAACAAATTACAAACTTATGGTAATTTTTTTAAAAAATAATAATAATTAAATGTTGGATTTGGAGCAAAGATGCATTTAGAATTTTTTTTATATATTTTTTATTTTAAAGATAAGGTTTCGTGTACGAGTTCTCACTAATTTTGTATCATGTACATAAAATATTTCCTTATACCTTTGTAGGTTAATTTACTTTCTCCCCCCTTCAATATTTTGTCCTTTTTTTATTCTATGTATTCATTGAGAATAGTTTTCAACTCAAATCATTTTTTACACTATTTAATTAAATTATATTGCTTTAAAAGAAAAATCCCCTTGGGTTTGATCCCTATTGGACTTTAGGACACCAAATTAAGATGTTCTAATTATATTACCAACCAACAATAAACGCAGAACCATCAAAATAAAGAGGGATGAAATGATAAGCATTCTAATGTATCCATTAATGAACAAGGTGCTTACTTTCATGTTACTATAAAAACCGAAACGTTCTTTTAATAACTTGGTCGATAAGCAATGCAAATACAACAGATGATGTTCCCTACAACAGCGGATTCAACAAGTTCAACAACACTTCAATATAGTAACACCCTCCCCTACTACACTCCTTCCTTAACCAACGACCCTAAACCTAGTTTATCAAAATTTTTAACGATTTGCCCCATAAACTTGAGTAGAATCATACTGCGGATACCCAGGTTGTGGCTGTGGTGACACGCTCTTCCCGTAACCTACAGGAGCACTTGAAGGCACAGTTCCGTACCCACCTGATTGCGGAATTGACTGATCATAGGTTGGCTGAGTCGCCATCTGTTGAGTATAACCTGGCTGCCCACTGGCTGGAGCGGTATAAGCAGCTGCTGCAGCTGCTGTGGCTCCGCTATATGCTGTGGGATCCTGAGGTGCTTGGTATGCAGCATACCCAGCAGCAGCATTTGCAGCAGCCTGCTCTGGATAACCCTGCTGGGAGGTTGGATACTGCCCATATGCCGCAGCGGGAGCCACTTGTTGTCCATAAGCAGATGGTTGCTGCACACCAGGTTGACCATACTGCTGCGAGTAACCGGCAGTGGCAGAAGCAGCAGGCGCCTGATTGTAACCGTCCGTGCTTGGTACAGTGCCATAGGGAGGATACTGCTGGGTAGAACCACCAGTTGGGTATGGATATGTCTGTTGAGGTTGCATATTTTGTCCATATGAAGCTGGGGCGGAGCCACCTTGATAAGGCTCTGCAGGCTGACCAACCCGAGGAGCACCATAAGACTGAGGAGGTGGTCCTTGTGCTGGAACACCATATGATGGAGGCTTATTATCATACTGTTGTTGTCCAGGGTAAACCTGTTGAGCACCAGCCTGTGGATAATGTTGTTGAGCATTCCCATGTCCACCATATGGATTCTGCACTGAAGCATGATGGTCATACTTCTGTTCGTATCCATGGCCGTAGCTCTGATGTGGAGCTGCCTGAGAATAAGGCGCAGCATGTCCATAACCTTGACTTTGTTGCTGACTATAGTTGTAACCGGACTGGGATTGTGGTGGACCGAGAGCCGGGGCGGGAGAAGGGCCAGGAGCATGTGCAGGCATAGCACCGGGAAAATGAGAAGGTGGAGCATCTGAATAGTGGCTTCTTTGACCATAGTAGTCGTAACCACCCGAACTTGGTGGTGGCCCCTGCATGCTGGGGGGTGGCCTTTGCTCCCAACCAGAACTATAGCTGCTTCGAGGACCGCCCATTTGTTGGGGATAGTTTCCAAAGCCAGGATGATGCTGATACTGAGTATTATGAGATGGATAAGGCCCTCTGTGTGGGTAATCATATGCTGCTGGATGTGAAGGATGAGGACCCCGTTGACCCCATTGAGTTGGACCACCAGGTCCACGGGGCCGGTAAGCCTGTTGGTTAAAACCAGTGGAGTGCGATGAAGGCCTCACAGTCTACTCCAAGGATAAACAAAGAGATGAGTGAGTAGACAGGAAAATTTTATTGTAAGATTCAATTATATGCAAGTAGACTGGAGAAAATGAACAGCTTGAACATGGTATGCTGAACGAAATCTCTTGTTCAAGAACATTAGTGAGGGCCCTGGCGTCATATAGCCACATAAAGTAAGTTGACGCTTAAATATTACGAACACAACATATTGCCATTCAGATGTTCAAGAAGAAGAAATGAGAAGCAGACGAAAGCTTCATACAGATTATATTAAAGAGAATCAAACCAAGAAAATACCAGAAATATCATATCATTGTAACCCAATGCATGCAAGGGAATATGTACCAACAGCATCCTAAAGTCATACCAATCTTTTAACAGGAGGAATTTGTAGCCAAAAGCATTCGTAAATATTAGAACAGGAAGCACCCAGTTTAGCATGGCATCTAAAGTTAAAAGATAAAGATTGCCAATTACAACTGACCATACATAATGCAGAAGGTTGTGAAGTAGACAAATTACACCTAACAAAACATGCCCTCAAATCTGCACAACATTAACAAACTTGAAAAGTGTTTTAAAAAAGGGATGGAAAGCGCAGAAGTCTAAGGATGACAAAATCATGCGTCTGAGAAAGCTTAACATTTGTACTCAGGCATCTCACACATACGTTGTTCTGTTCATCAAATAGATAGTAATTCTGCTAAACATATGCCAGATACATCAGCATCCACTTCACAACTAAATCTTTAACTCTTTCATTCTGAAGTAGTACCAACATATGCTGAGCATTTCACTGTCGCATCGCATCAGACAGATCATTCAGGTAAAAAAAAAAGTACAAAAGATAATAATAATTGCATTGGCATTGGTTTGTCATTAGTTCAAAGTGAATTTGTTGCTATAGTGGAGTTAGAGTGGCATGCACCAAATCTTCGTGCCTATGATGTCTCAGCAATGGTATCAGCTTTGAATACTAGGTCCCATGCAAATGAAAGTATCATGACTTCAACCAGGCATTACTTTCTTCCAACACAATCTCAAGCATAGAAAATGGCTCCACTAATGAGCACTAAGGTTAATGCAATACATTCTTACTCAATTATTCTTAGTGTGAAATCTTGAAGCAATCTTACCAACTATTAACATCCTGCAATCGCGAGATTTAATGCCTGATACCTCTCTTCGGTGGATGGGAGTGAATAGAAGTTGTCTATTGCTACACCAAGAAAGCAATGTCGGCCCCATGGAAAAGGCAATATTGTAATCTGCAGTTTTAAAGCCAACCAATTCGAGTTTGACACCTTTATGATAGATAAATTATGTCAACCGGCATCTTGGATTTCAGTATATGATCTTTCCTAGAACATTCATGTGATCTTTTCATAGACCATTCATTGATTTCACAAGCTATTAGGATCACCCGTCAAGAGATTTCCCCAATCCCATTAAAGAACATTATACCATACAAAATCTGCATATTGTTTCTCATAGCAGTGATTGTTAAACCTGGTCAGATTTATATACTCAACCAGCATGATTGAAAAGAATCTAGTACTGATCCAATGTCATCAAGTGAATAAAAATATATAACACTTCCTCAGATAGAACTACATCACATAGCATATAGATGCTAATATTTTGCTTCTCTGACACTGAGCAGATTAGCCTGTAATATTAACGCTGTTAATTCAAAACCTTATCTCTAGTCTCAGACAAGACTTGCAAAATGTATCAATAGTACCAAAGCCGCTGTATGTAAAAAAACATTCAGAAAAGAATGTAAATCACCAATCAGCATATAACTTAATATTCATTAGTCAATTGGAAAAAAATGTAAAACAGAACTTGTGCACACACAAGATGGAGCCATTAAGATAAAAACATGATCATAGACACTGAGATCTTATGCATGAAACAGAAAATACATACTAATAATTCAAATGCAAAAACAATAATAAGAACGATAAAATAAACACAATTCATAGCAATATTGGGGGAATATAACATGCTAAAAGCATTTATGATACCAAACATCAGAGTCAAAAACTCAAGTAAAAATATGGATATATAAGAACCAAAATGTCTTGAGAAAAGGTAAGCTATTAAAAGCATACCTGATTCATAACTTCCTTTATCATGTCTGTAGCAATTTCAATCTGCTTCTTATCACCAGTTATTCTTATAGTCCTTTCCTTGGATTCATCTCCTTCTGGAAGATTTTGGGGTATCAACTACATGGAAAACAAACAAGTCATAAATGATGACTATATTAGATCATAAAAATAAATTAACATGTACCATAAAGATAGACTTGCAACATATCAACTACCTGTATACGTGCACCAGATCGGGTCTGCAGACTTTTAATAGTCTCCCCACCTCTTCCAATAATTAAACCAACCTAGGGACGGAAATTTCAGGTAAGTGAATGGCAGAAGCAGTCGAAAAGATATCCACATAAAATATGGATTCCAAACCTTTTCATTTGGAACTTGTAACTGAATCTGTTCAGCAGTTGCTATAGAATGCGAAGAAGTAAGGCCTCTGGCTATAAGGGATGGAGATCCACCAGCATCAGCCTATGAGAAAACAAAATTTAATCAAGAAGTTAATATCAGGACAATAAACTACAAACAGATACTAAAGAGTGATATACAGAAAAAAAAATCAAGAGCAATGGAAATAGGCAAGGATAATGGCAGAAAAACAAAAATGATATTAAAAAATGCAAACCTCTGCAATCACAGCATTGATCAACTCCTCTGCCTTCTTTATATTTTCTGAAGTTCCAATTATTTCTACAGGTCTAGTTAAACGATTGGGATCCGCTTCAGCATCCCTCATGATTTGAATCTTCGCACCAGAATTGTACTGCAAGTATCGAATCGTATCCCCAGCCTTGCCAATGAGAACACCTACCTGCAGTATAAAGGCCAACATTTGTCATATGAAATTCCAGCAAAATTTGTAGATGGATTAAAAGTACAATTTTTAATATCCGAGCCATGTTTTCTTCAGAATCCATCTGTCTGTCATACATTCCATTGAATGAATAATTAAAAAGATTGAAAGACAGGTAGGCATAGCCATTATATTTGCAGTGTATCTATAGGGAAAATGATAGATCATACTGTAAGTTTGATCTTTGAACTTTCAAAGTTAAATCTATTTGATTCCTAAACTTCAAAAAAAAAATAATAAATAAAAAACTTTCAAAAGGAACTAATACATCCCCATACAATTAATTTTGTGTTTGATGGGCCCTTGAACTTTAAAAAATCTCATAATCCAGCAACCTATTAGACACAATATTGAAAATTAGGACCTTCAGTCAATGGCCCTATTAGATACACTCTACATGCTCAAAGACCAACCTGAATAATAATTAATAGCATTAACTTGAGGCAAAGGCTGGAAAGATATTGTTTAAAAAGCCTATAAACAAACTCAACATCAAGCTTGAACAACAGTCCTAGAATCATATAATCAGATATCTCGCAAGTTCACACCTTACTATTAGGAACTTCCATTTTATAGGTAGTTGTTTCGGCCTCCGATGGAGGCTGATCTTGCTCAGCATTAGAAACATCCTCTTCCTGCACTGGCAGTTCAGCCTTCACTTCCGCAGGCTGACTTTCCTCCTTGTAGAGTTCTTCAGATTTGTCCTCCTGAGAGATCTCAACAGCAGAATCCTGAGCATCACCTGCTTCATGAGGCTCTGCAGCAAGTTGTTCCGTTTCCTCTTTTTCAGGTACCTCCTCCACTGAAGCAGGCTGTTCCTCTTCAGATGATTGTTTATTGTCTTCCTTATCCACCAGCTCTTCTTGCTTATTTTCTTGATGCCCATTCTCACTAGCTGTAAAGAAAACAAAACACTAAGACGTTGTATTTTACAGAAAGAATAAATGATCATATATTACCTTCATAAAACATCGATTAAATCATCAAGAGTAAAACAGTAAATTAACGCAAACAAAACAGAAGGATTGAATTCTTGTCAAGCACCTCACCAAAGAACCTTTTTAACCATAACCCAATGTCAAAACTCAAATTATAGATCTAACATAACCAACCAGAAATGATTATTTTATGAAGAAACATTAACACCACGGTTAGAAAGGGGATGGATTTTAACATGTTGTATGAAAATTTCTACATCTAGACAAAGGGATCTGCACTTAAATTCCAGGGCAGGAAATGGAAAGCAGATGAATTCAGCCAGCTTTTCCAAGAGGAAACTTATGTGATTTCTGAGTCCAAAATCCATGTTCCTTTTCACTCTTCCTCTTACATAATCTTTGGTAGAATTACATTATCCGTGTTCCATGGCCAACACATATCAAACTAGGACACTTGTTGGACAATACTGGAAACTTGATATTGGAAATATGTTGACCACACAGAATACGTGTCCATTCTTGTTGGGCACATGTCAGAATGTTCACTCCGAACCAAAGAATCCAATAGGATAACTTCAATGTTGAACTAACATTTCCCATCTTTCTATGAATAATAGGGAAAAGGCATTAATACACAGAAACCGCAAATAAGAATCATAGGACATTAGTATGCTAAAAGTATCTAACGCCTGATACGAGGCAGCAGGATAACATATGCATATCTATCTAGTTGGATATCAGGCATATTTCATGATGGGCTGGGAAGGAAAATCTTATTCGGTTATAAATCTCGAAGAATATTGTTCCACTTCGTTGTAGAAATCTCGAGGGACCCGTGACGTTTGCAGTAGAAAGTAGAGTTCCATACAATTCTTGGCTCCAAACGGGTAACGATCCAAGGGAAATAAACATATTCACTAGGAAAATCGTCCAGTTTTTTCCGCGAGCAGTTACCTCATACTTCAAGAAGTAGACGGAAAGTGACATAGAAAATCCACAAATACACATCCGATGTTTCCATGGATTTCAAGAGCATAAAAGCATAAATTGCCTCACAATGCTACAATAAGAAAGTAAGAAAGAAGAGTACCATTCTCCTCGAGCTTCCCGTCGAGCCGAGGGCGCTTGGCCTCCGATTCGTCAGAAGTGGCAACGTCGGTGGTATCGGGAGCAGCAGACTCTTCATTGGGCTCGGCATGGTTCTCCTCGGGGGCTTCAGTGCGTTCGTTGTCCAAATCTGCAAGCTTGCGCTTGTGATCCAAGGGCTCGGGGCTCGCCGCTCCGGTAGCTACAACGACTTCCTCCGCCATGGTGGTGACCAAGAAAAGCGTACCGAAGTAGTGTTGGTGGTCCAAAAGCCCTCGTTGGTGAGGGAGATCGAAGCTAGGGTTCAGATGAGATGAGAGTGAGAGAAAGGAAGGATATGACACGAAGATGTGGCCGTTACGTGTTATATAGAGGGAAGAAAATGCCACTCCCAAAGTTATTCCTCCTCCATATCCCCCAAATAAATATTTTAGGGCTTAGATCGTAAATGGGCTTTGGTCAGCCCAATGGGCCTCATTGGGCCTTTTGGTGCCATTGATGATGAGAAATTGGATTCAATGACTACACACATGCTAGGGTATTTGCCATTGATCACGTCCAAGTATTAGTAAATACAGTATAGTGTAAAATAATTAATAGATATAGCAAAATTTAGATTCATCCTTCAAGGTCAATGAGTGATAGACTATAGGTTCGTTTAGATTGACTTAGGAAAAAAAATTCACAATGTTCATTTTTATTTATACACTTTTGACGAAAATTGATTAAAATACACTTGAAAAACCATTTTAAGTAATTGTCAAACACTCCAATTTCTTTCAAAATAACTTGTTTTTCTAAATTAAACACTCCAATTATTCAAAACAACCTTCAGGTGTATAACAACATTTTTGAAGAATTGCAAATATGACAATTTTTTCAAATCTCCTTAATGATTTTATTTTTATTGCTATTATACATTTTTCTCCAAATGATCTATTTTGTTGTTTTTGTTCGTATTCTTTCTCATTTTTAGTTAACATTGATTTTTTTTTTAATCTTGTCTTGTTTTCGCTCATCTTTATCAAATGTTCGATTTTGTAAAATATTCTCTTTCTTTAGTTACATATGGTTTTCGTTGAATTTTTGCTTCTTTACAAGTTTCTTTTCCTATCCTTCTTGTTGTTTTATTGGTATTCTATGTTTTTTTAAGTATAATAATTGTGGGATTTGAACTTTTAACCTTTTTCAATAAAAGTCTACGTCTTATGTCAATTGAACTATGCTTATATTAGCTTTTATCTTTTTTTTCATAGTTAGAATTTTATCGATAATAGAATTCTATTGATAACATATTTTTAATTCACAACCTAGATTTATCAATAATAGGCTAATATGACAGATAGATTTCAATCACAATGCACAAGTTATATTCCATCTCTTTTGTCATTGATAGATTTAAAGTAAATATTTTTCTTTTTGTTTTTCTTTCTTCATTTTCTCACTTTTTTTACTCCATATTTATTTTCTCCACCTCTTTCATTAAAGTTTTTAATGCAATCTTTTTTTCAAAGCAATGATAAGAACTAGAAACAATTAACTGTAACTAAACTAACCTTAAAGTAGGTAATAAAACTTTATAAGTAGCATTCTATATTGATAGATTTCTATATGATTTGTGAAATTATCACTGGTTATCATTGATAGATTCTAAACAATACGAGTTTATAACTTATAAGTCATAGTCACTAATAGAGTGTACCGATAAAACCTCATATAGGATAGTTTATTGACGAACATCACATCACTAATAGAGTTTATTGACGATACATCGTATCGCCCATAAAGTCTACCTTGATAGAGTATTAGTGATAAACTCTATCGTTGATACTAGTTTATCAATGATATACTTCTATAAAAAAATTGTTTAAGTGGGTCAAATTTTGATGCCCACTTAAAATTTGGCCTACCTTTCAAAAACACTCGAAAATCGATCTCTGATGATGTCAACCGCATGTGAAATGTTCGTTTAGGCCCCAAAATGCTCGCTAGCATGAACCCATCCCAGATTCTTACACATTCCTCTCGTCTTGGACTCGTTCCTCTCATGTTTTTCTCTCGTTAAATCGCTTGCTAGCATGCACGCAACCCAAATTCTCGCACATTCCTCTCATTTTGGACTCGTTCCTTTCATGTTTTCCTCTTGTTAAATCGCTCGCTAGCACACACGCAACCCAAGTTCACACACATTCCTCTTGTTCTGGACTCGCTCCTGTCGTGCCTTCCTCTCGTTCTTCATCAAACATAAATCAAATGTTTTAAATTTTAGTTTTCAGTCTAACTCTCTCATTCCTCTCACTTCATCTTCTTTTCTCTTGTTTTTGCATTTCGTTCTTTACCAGCTATCAATTTTCTGCCAATTTTCATGTAATTAATGGTCGTTGTACGAATTTTCAATACTTTGAGAAAGTGAACTGACAAACCCAAAATTCTCTCAAATCAATTTAAAGAAAAGTCATGTGCACACTAAGTTTCATTAAGATAACAAAACGTAAAAGTGGTATTTCGAGTGCATACATCTGTTCTCTCTAAAAAAAACTCTTAAGCATCAAGCTGCAAAGTTTTCCAAAAATACGAATATTGTAACGTTATAATCATTGTTTAATCAACACATACAAGTAATTTCACACTCCAAGTAAGTATACACATGCACTGTGTTGTTTCTCATTTCCTTAAATCGTACGAGTCGTGTTAAGTGATAGGAACGATTTGTTTGTGGTATTATGACTGCTATAGATAGACGAGAAGAAGAAACAAAAGTGAGGCTAGTCTAACGAGAGGAAGAAAAAATGGTGTCAGATATATAAATGAGAAAAATGCACGAAAATAAGAAACTTGTTAACGAGAGGAAGAAACAAGAGAAATAAACGAGATTTACTAACAAGAGTTTAACAAAACTCAAAATTTTAATTTTACTCATTCGTATATTATTGGAGGATGGACAAAAGTAGTTGTTTGTTCGATATGAAAGGTCATAGGATGACTGTTGGGAATGTTCTAAAACTCATAGTTCGTAAATATTAACAGATTTTTTTTATCAATAAAAGTATTATTGAGTATTTCATTCAATAAATTGTTATTGATATTGCATTCTGTTATAAAAATCCAATAAACGAATCCTTGGCTATAATATGAATACTTTAACTTTATGTTGAGACATAAAAGTGGATCAATTTTAGTATATAACTAAAATGGTCTATGAGTATATAAATGAGATTGAGTACCTCATCCTGGTGACGCTATTGAATGTGACCCACTTTGTATACTAATACAAATGATGTGATCCCAAAATCATTCATGTAGAGACATGTGAGTAGGGACATTCTATGTAATGAGTTTGCTTAAGATCGAACCTTGAAATAGTCATTTTTCTTTATAACGACCGTTTACTATTAAAACTGACTATTTCAAATTCGATGACCTAGGATAGTTCAATTTTAATCCTGAGTTTACTATGAACTCCTGTTTATTCGGAATTATCCTTTGGTCTGCATGGGTGAGAGTAGTCCAACAACACTTCTCATGAAGCTTCCCATTTTGAGGATTAGGCTGGATAGATAGCTGGGGACATAGTTATGCAAGATGGAATTCACTCCTACTTGACCTAAGGTTAGCAGATAGGTTATTCTCTTAAGTACTAATTCCTAGTCTTGAACAATGGGGCCCTTGTTGGGATTGGTGTCCTAATTCTCCCGGAGTCTCGTAGTTTGTAAAATATACATATTGTTATAAATAAAATAAGAGTTATTTTATTTTGAATTTACTTATATCTAATAAACAAAGCTCCATGGTTATTGTATGAAAACATAAGCATGTATATGAGATATACAAGTGGATAATGCCTTAAGTGATAACCTAAAAAGATCTGTAGTATAAGGATTAAGGAGGGATACCTGATCTTGGTGACACTACAAATACGACCCGCTTTATAGAGGTTTGCAAGTGTTGTGAACTATTACAGATGGTAGATCCTGACCATTCATGTAGAGCCATGTGAGCGGGGGTGTCTTATACAAAGAGTTTGTATAAAATCGGACCACGAGATGACTAGTCTCTTTATAAAACGTTGTCAATACTTGAGACTTACATCTCACCTAAACAACCATAGGTCATGACCTTAATCCTGAGTGTTTTGAGAACTTTTGCTTTTGAGGGCGGTCCTTTGATTAGTATGAATGAGAATGGCCAGATTGCCAACTCAACATGCCTACCTTTTTGGGAATTTGTCTGATTTTAAAGCTGGAAACTCGGTTACATAAGATGGAACTCACTCCTTCCCCAAAGTAGGGGTAAGTAGATAGATTGCTCCCTTAAAGGCTGATTCCGGGTCTTGAACATAGTAGCCACAACTTCTTTTTGGAAGAGAGGACTAAGTCATAATAAGACTATGACTTATGTTTATTAGAGGGATCAATGGTACTTAATGAGTTAAATGTAACTATAGGGGCATAACGATAAATTGATCCAGCTGTACTTACGAGCGATCTGTGAAGGGTTATCGCACTGTTGATTGGTTGATATGGACATAAAATATATCTGTAGTAAGGAGAATGCATCTGTCGATCTTTAATGGAGTGCCTGACAGTTAATGGATGGTAGATCCAGTGACAAAAGAGTTTAGTCAGTTATTCACGTATGTTGGAGCTTCAAGCTGCAAGTCCATAAGGTCCTCTTGGTAGCTCATGGATTCAAGTTGAGAATTAGTTATTGGGATTGATTTGAAATGTTCAAGTTGACAAGAAGAAATTAAATTATATATGATATAATCGGTGTGATGTAAAAGATACATCAAGTGGAGGATTAATGTAAATGTGATTTACATTAAGTACCATAAAATAGAAAAGAGTTATGGTTTATATGTTTCATGAGATAAAATATTAAAACTATAGGTTATAAATATAATATGGTAAGTTGGTTATCATATATATATTTTATAATAATATTAATTATTGGATAATTATCTCTTTTTCTCTAATAACCAATTGAGTGAGAGGTTATTGGTAGTTTTATGATAACCGTGAGATAAAAGGAAAAATATTTTCCTAAATTTAGGAGAGTTGCTTAATTTGGAAAGGAACTCATGGATAGCTATCAAGTGAAATTGTTTCACTAAACGATAGCTCACAGAGAGACTAAACGATCGTGGAGTGTTACTATACGATAGTTTACTTAGCTGGTCGTATCTAAATCTTCACAAGGCATTGTCTATACGATAGGTTGCATTATTCTACACGATTGAGCATTCGTCTATACGATAGACACTTCTCATCTCCCACTTGCTCAATCGTCCGCACGATTGTTGTTCCTCTAGTCTCTTCCTCTAACCAAGTTCATACAGAGCTCACACTTCTGAATTCTCACACTGAGAAAACCAAGGTAACCATTGTGGTCGAGTTCGAGGTTTTGGAGGTCGTTCGTTGTGTGTTCGCGTTGTTCGTGTGGTGGTTGCTGTTGATCGTGCTGTGTTGCGGTCGTTGTGTTCGAGCATTCGTGTATTGCTATCTTGGAGACTGAGCGAGCATTCGAAGAAGTTTGAAGAATGAGTCTTCAAAGGTATGATACTCTATCCTTTGATCTTATATGAAAACATGCTGTAATTTCGTATTGTGTATAACCTGTTAGTTTCTGTTTCTTATACTGTAATTGTGTATGTTCAATATCAAATGGAGTTTGGAACAATCATTCCGCTGTTCATGAAAATCCTCATGTCTGATTTCCTTCAGCCCTGCCCTCTCATGATCGAAAGGGTTAAGTTGGATTATAAACCAATTATTCAATAGAGGATGCATGGGAGCTTGTATTTACAGGGGTAAAACGATAATTTTGACCTAGCTATAAATACGAAAAACCTGTGAATAATCAACAAACTGATTATGGTTAAAGTGGATAGAAATATATCTACAGTAAGGAGAGTGTAACTATCAAGCTATAGTGATATGTCTCGGTAGTTAACGAATATTGATTAATTCAGTCTAAAGAGTTTAGTCAACTAATCTCTCAAATCGTTGGAACCTATGATCTGTAGGTTCATAGGTCCCTCTACTAGCTCATAATATTATATCTCGGATTAGTAAATTGAGCAGATTTGAAATGTTCAAAATCGAAATTAGGGTTTTGAACTTGAAGTGTTCAAATTCAATTTAGGATTTGGATAATTATATTTGATATAATAAAACCTAATCGGAGAGTTTATAATATTTAAATGGTGATTTAAATATATAGGATTCATGTATCAATTAGGTGTTTGATTAATTTAATATTTGATATTAAATTATTAGTTAATTAATTAATTATTTAAATTTTAAACATTTTTCAATTTTCAATTTCAGATTTGAAAACTTAAATTTGATTTTGCTGAAAATTAAAATTAAATTTGGAAAAGTGAAATTGGAAACTCCACTTTAGTGGATTTTTCCAATTTTTTGTATTTATTTAAGTGGTTTTCCACAAATTAAACACCTAGCCATTTGAGTTAATGCTTTTGAGAGTGTCAATCAGCGTTATCTTCAAGTGTCGACATGAATTGAACAAATAAAAAGATTCCATTTTTCAGATTTTATGATTCATGCAAGTTGAAAACTAGAAACTTTCCATTCTCTCTCAAACCCTTCTTGTTTTCTCACTTAATTGCCCTCAACTCAGTGTTTCCACCATACAGTCTAAGTTAGAGGATAGTAGAGAAGATCCTCTTGATGATTTACTGATTGATTAAAGGACAAATTCGTGGAATTTAGCAAGAATTTGAAGGGTTTTCATCGAAGGTAATATGCTCTTGAAACTCTCTTTTGAAATTTGTACTAATGCATGATTTTAAACTCAAATTAAGTGTATTAGAGTGCTTATTGATTCTAAATTCTTCCATTGCATGTTAATTTACTCTACCAATGACGAGAAAGAATGCTATAATGGAAGAGGTTTGAAGGGCATCCTAGTGCCTATGACATTGAATTATAATGAATTGAGAAATCGATTGTTTGACCTTACGAAAATTAATTCGTCAGAGTTTAACTTATAATGAGGGTGAAATGGATTTTAAATGTCCTCCAATATGTTTGATGAACGATAATGATGTTAAATTTATGCTTTTGGAGTTGGATTGTAACAGACTGCCGATATTCATAAGTTTTTTAGAAAATCTATCAAGTGGAAAAATTCGATGACATAGAGGTAAAACGCAAACCAACACGTGTGTGATATTAATAATCAGCCAAATACTTTTTCTTCAGTGTTCTCGATGGGAGATGACAACATGAATCCATGGGAGTAGTATACTCATGGCCAGAAGAGGGGTTGTAATGAGAATTTTGTGAACGAGATTGATGACCATGGAAGACATTAGGAATGACACCGATTACGATAATGTTGTAAATGATATTGTTTGGAATAATTTCGGGCAAAAAAGGGGGTTCATAATGAAAATGTTGTAAATGAGACTATTGGGATCATAGAAGACATTTGTAATGGCATCGTTTTCGATAATGTTGTAACTGTAAATGTTCCACATATGACTCCAGCTACTGAAGGGGTGGTTTTTATCTAACTCCGACCCTGATTCTCCATAATGACTTTGATCATTTTATTGGTAATGTGCATCGGAGGACGGAGGCAGTAAAAGAGAGTGGTCTCCTAAAGTTCGACCATTTGCAAGTACTATGGGAATTGGAGACCTAATCATGCATTCGAAGTCTTTGTCTAGATTGGATATTGAGGTAGGCTAAATCTTCTTTTGCAAGAACGATGTAGAAATGAGGTTGTCAATGTTAGCTATAAAGAATAATTTCAAGTTGCGGGTTAGGAAATCAAACAAAAAACTATATAGTGTCTGATGTATCCACGAGACATGTAAGTGGGGAGTACATGCAATTAGAATGGATGACTGTGACGTTATCAAGATCACGAAATATACGGCTGCCCTCACGTGCTCGATTGAATTCCTTAATCATGACCATAAGCAAGCTAGCGTGTTTGTAATTGGCTAGTTAATCAAAGAGAAGTTTAGCTTTGGTCATGCTAAAACTCTGCGCCATATTATTAAAGATATATGGCTGGAAAATGGTGTGAACATAAGTTACAACAAGGCATGGCATGCAAAAGAAATTGTTTTTGCTCTTGCAAGGGGGACCCTTGAGGCATCTTATGCCCCATTGCATGCTTATGGTGAAGCTTTAAAGATTGAAAACCTGGGAACCATTTTTGAGATTGAACTTGAAGAATCTCAATACTTCAAATATATGTTCATGGCAATAGGTCCTTGTTTAAGACGGTTTAAAAGTTGTCGTGCGGTGATCCTTATGAAGGAAATTTTCAGAAAAAATTCTTTGAGTGGAAGGAAAATCGTCCCAAATTCCATTTTTATTGAATATAAAGTTTTACAGCAAAACAACAAGAAGATATATATTTACTTAAAAATACAACATGTTTTAAATAAAAAAAACAAAGGGTTTCAGAAACTCTTACCTTTTTAGAATGCTTTCTTCAAGAAATCCCTCATACAAGCCAAGAATGGAACTCCTTCACACGGACACCACCACTTGAGAACCCTCTGTATTCTCTCGAGATAAAGGATTCAAGCAAGAGTTGTGTACTTTGCTTGAATCCTTGGAAGAGGGAAGGATATGGAGAGGAGGAGAGGGAAAATAAGAACTTTTCTTCTCTGCGAGTTTTTCCTTAGAGAGAACACTTATTCTCTGAGAGAATTAAGGAAGATGATGATTAATGCAACTTCTTGAACCCCACGTAAGTTAATTTTAGAGAATGGGGGGAGAGAGTTATAACTTTTCATTTTTTAATAATTTCAGTTAAATTAATAAAATAGAATATACATATATATAATAACTACTTTATTATATATATACATTATATGTTATAATATAACATATAGCTTATAGTTTTATATTGCATCAAATACAGCATAAACTATAGATTTTATTCTCGCTTAACTATACATGGCATTTAATATAAATCACATTTATATTAAATCCACTTATATGAGTCTCATCCATATAAATGATATTTGGATCATATTAAAATATTTAATTCCTCTCAATATAAATCATATTTATATTTAATTACATGAATCTTATTCATATAATTGGGTATTTGAATCATATTCAAATTTCTCTCAATTATAATATATCAAATACATTATAATTAATTATATCATACATAATTAATTTCCCCAATTAATTTGAACACTTTAAATTAATCCAAAGATTAAATCTCAATTAAATCCTTGTTGAGCTACAGAGAGGAACTTATGGACTTGTAGATTGAAGTTCCACCGGTACTCGGATAAGTAATTAAACTCTTTAATTAAATTATCCAACATCCGTTAATTGTCGTCACTCACTAAAGACCGACAGATGCACTCTTCGCACTACAAATAAATTTTTGTGTCCGCTGGATATAACCAATCAACAGTGCAATGACCATTCACAAATTGCTCGTAAGTATAATTGGGCCAAAATACCGTTTTGACTCCGTAGTTACATCTAACTACTAAGTACCACTGATTCTTTTAATGAGCAATAAGTCATGGTCCCACAACGACCAAGTCCCTCTCGGGCTAAGAAAGGATGTGGCCACTATGCTCAAGACCTAGAATCAGCCGTTAAGGGAGCAATTTATCTACTTGTCCCTGCATTGGGGAAGAAGTGAATTCCGTCTTGTGTAGCTGTATTCCTAATTCCCAGTCAGACAAATCCCCAAAATGATAGGCTTGTTGAGTTGGCAATCTGGCCACCTTCACCCATACAAATCAAAGGACCACTTTCATGAGTAGGAGTTCACAACTCACTCAGGATTCAGGTCTTAGTGAAATGTAAGTCTCTATTATTAATGGTGTTATATAAAGAGACTAATCATTTCGTGGTCCAATCTTATACAAACTCTTTGTATAGGATACCCCCGCTCGCATGTCTCCACATGAATGATCAGGATCAAATCATTTGTAGCACTTTACAATACTTGTAACACCTATAAAATGGGTCGTATCTATAGTGTCACAAGGATAAGGTACCCAACCTTATCCATCTACTACAGACCGTTTAGGTTATTATGTAAACAATATCCACATGTATGTCTCTACATACTTGTTTAAATTACATGAAATAAACTCGGATCTTAGTTTATTGGATTGAGTATATGATGATAAAATAACACTTATTCTATTAACAATAATATGTTTATTCAAAGTTTAAAACTACGAGAATACAAAGAGATTTAGGACACCATTCCCAACAACCTCCAACTTGTCATAAAGCTTAGGGAGACTAATGTACAATACAAATAAAGTACAAGAATAAAATAAACTAGGGCATACACTATACCCTAATAACATCTTCCACTTGCCCTAGACAATGTGCAGCATATCTCGTAGACCAGGACTTTCTAGATGACCCTCAAACACTTTAGCCGTAAGAGCCTTTGTAAACGGATCAGCAACGTTGTGCTCCAAAGCAATCTTCGTGACAATCACATCACCTCGATGCACAATCTCTCGAATCAAATTATATTTTTCTTCTATGTGCTTGCCTCTTCGTGACTCCTAGATTCCTTAGAATTTGCACAACACCATTGTTATCACAATAAAGTGTGATGGGCAAAGACATATTTGGAACAACTTCCAAATCAGTAATGAACTTATTAAGCCAAACAACCTCCTTAGCTGCTTCACAAGTAGCTACGTATTCGACTTCCATAGTGGAGTATGCGATGCATTCACCTTTCCAGGTAGGTTCCTAGGTAGGGATGTTCCGTTTCCGTCAGCTTAAGTACCCCAGTCTAGCCAGAACCCACCTTAGACAAAAGGTCCCTTATAGATATATTTGCTATATAATCTTTTATTGAAATCATTTAATCATGTTAAACCAATTATAAAAAGATTAATCTAATTTCTAATATCATTAAAAATTTGTAAACTTAGGTCTATCTCAATCATATTTTAAAACTATTTTAAAAAGTGATTTCACCCAAGTTTGCATGCAACTCTTAGTTATTGATTTTAATTTCTAATTTCATTTATTTATAACTCTTATAAGTAAATGAAACAAATTAAAACCTACATTGCAATGATTGACATACTTTATAAAATTATAATACTTATAAGATTATCTAAAGTAATGTCATGCATCATGCAATGTTCATTTCATTACTACATATATATAACACTTATATATAACAAAGTAATGAAAAATAAATAACATACAATGCATGCATACATTCAAACTATATATTATAACAATTATAATATAAATGATGCATGGCTAGGTTATTTATGCATGCAAGCATATAGTATAACGCTTATATTATATGATGCATGAGCATGCTATAGTACATATATTATAACACTTACAATATAAATGATGCATGAAAATAAATGCATAACCTATGGTGGGTTTTCAAACTATATGACATACATTATGATATATAAGAAAAAAACATACATCACATGTATATTTAATCTAACAGTTGATGGACTGGGATAGAACCTCTAAAAGGAGAAAATAAAAGGCTAAGTATTACAAAATTTGAGTCAACCAGTTCGGAACAGGTGAACCGGGTCTTGAACCGCTTGAACCGAACCACCCTTCAAAGAACCAACTTGCAGTTGATCGTGAGCAAATGCACCATGCGTCGATCATGAAAGCCTATGCGATCACGTAGCTAATGACTATGTGATGAGCATGAAAGTCTACACGATTGTGTAGCACGAAACCAGGCATTGAACAACTAAAGAACCACACGATCGTTCTGAAGAAACTCGTTTTAAAGGAGATCCTTCAGCGGAAGCAGATCGTCCAAATTCCATTTTTATTGAAAACTAAATTTACAGTAAATATACAAGATATGCATTCATAAATAAATTACAACATGTTTTTTTATAAGGAAAAAGGATTCAAGAGATATCACCTTTGAAGAACCTTTCTTCTTGTAATTCACTCGCACAATCACGAACTCAAACACAATAACTTCTTGATAACCTTCTTCAAGATCTTCATGAACCAAAAAGAGACACTACCACAATGAGCCTTTGGTATTCTCAGGGTAAGAACCCAGGAGTGGTGGTCTCTGACTATTTTGGTTTGGAGGGATTGTTTGAGTTTGGAGGAGGAAAAAGATTGAAGAAACACATAACGTTTCAGTGAAAAAACTATCGTATATTAAAATCTTCAATCGTGTAGTGTGTATGTCGTGTAGGAAGAAGAAGAAAACTTATTTTTCTTTTATTCCTTTTTGCCACAAAAAACCCAATAACCACCTACTGAGGTGGTTGGAGAGAAAATAGAAATTTGTTATTCAACAAAATAAAAATAATAAAAATAAATATGATAACTAACTTATCATATTATATTTATATCAAACTATATGTTATATCAAATATAACACATAAGATATAGTTTTAATATTGCATCACATACAATATAAACTATAGTTTCTTTTCCCTATTTTGTGACATTTAATATAAATCATATTTATATTAAATTTAACAACTATGATTCACATTCATAGAAAATGTATTTGAATCTCATTCAAATATTTATTTCCTCCAATTAAACTATAATGTATCAAATACATTATAACAATTATATCATATATAATTGAATCAATTTAACTATATCACATATAATTAAATTTCTTCTTATTAATTTGAACAATTCAAATTAATCCAAAAATTGATTCTTAACTAAATCCTTTTGAGCTACCAATGAGACCTTATAGACCTATAGCTTAAAGCTCCAATGGTACATGAATAATTAATTAAACTCTTTAATTACATTATCCATCATCCATTAACTGTCGAACACTTCAATAAAGACCGACAGCCGCACTCTTCGCACTACAAATATATTCTATGTCCATTGGATATAACCAATCAATAGTACGATGACCCTTCACAAATTGCTCGTAAGTACAGTTAAGCCAAATTATCGTTTTGCCCCTATAGTTATGTCCAACTTCTTAAGTACCACCGATCCCTATAATGAATAATAAATCATAGTCCCATTATGACTAAACCCCTCTCGAGCCAAGAGATGGTGTGGTGCCACATTGTTCAAGACCCGGAATCAGACCTTAAGGGAGCAATTTCTCTACTTACCCCTGCTATGGGGAAGGAGTGAATTCCATCTTGTGTAGTTGTGTTCCCAGCTTCCCAATCAGACAAATCCCCAAAATGGTAGGCTTGTTGAGTCGGCGGTCTGGCCATGCTCACCCATACAAATCAAAGGACCGTCCCCATAGGCAGTAGTTTACAACTCAATCATGATTAAGGTCTCTATTATGAACGATGTTATATAATGAGACTAAACATTTCGTGGTCCGGCCTTATACAAACTCCTTTGTATAGAATATCACCGCTCGCATGTCTAATTCATGAATGATCATGATCATATCATTTGTAGCACTTTACAACAATTGTAACACTACAAAGTGGCTCATACTCGTAGTGTCACTAGGATAAGGTATCCAACCTTATTCATATACAACAGACCATTTAGGTTATCACTTAAACATGATTCACCTGTATGTCTCCACATACATGTTTAAGTTACAACGATAATCTTGGATGTTAGTTTATTGATTTGTGGTTATTGCAACTAAAATATCACATATTTTATAGACAAAGTGAATAAAATATCATATATTATTAATCACATATTTGTTCATACAAAGGTTACAAACTATAGAACCCTACGAGATTTAGGACATCAACCCCAACACGTTCAGCAAGCTACTATGCGATCGTGTAGCAAACACAACATGATCGCGTAGCAAACGCAACACGATCGCATAGCATTAGGTATGTGATCATTTAACAAATGCTACACGATCGTGTAGTAAAAGCTACCTGATCGCATAACATGAACTACCCGATTTTTTAGCTATAGCTACATGATCTGGAACCTCTGTTTTGTCTTCTCCATTGAAACAATGCTCTGCAACCCTTCTTTGAAGCCTCCGAGACATCACGAGCGACTCAAAAACTTCAAATTACAGAATCGGTTGAAACAATTAATGTCCAAAAATGTAGAGGCCTTTACAAACCAAATTGTAAATTAAATAAAGCCTTAAATAGTGCGTTCTATTTCGAAATATCCATAAATAAATCCATCCATAACCATTCATCGCATGAACTAGAATCCAGATTATAAAACCCAGCATTACTGTGAACCGATTCAATAAAACGAATGGAATTTGTAATCAGAAACCTACAACCTGCCTCTGATACGAATTGAAGGAAATTTTCAGAAAGAATCATTTGAGTGGAATCAAAGATTGTCCCAAATTTCATTTTTATTGAATATAAAGTTTTATAGGAAAACAACAACAAGATATGCATTTACTTAAAAATAGAACATGTTTTAAATAAAAAAAAAAAGGGTTTCATAAACCTTTACCTTTTAAGAATCCTTTCTTCAAGAAATCCCTTGTACAAGCCAAGAACGAAAATCCTCTTCATGCGGACACCACCATTTAAGAACCCTCTGTATTCTCTTGGGGTAAAGGATTCAAGCAATAGTTGTGGGTTTTGCTTGAATCCTTGGAAGAGGTAGGGATATGGAAAGGAGGAGAGGAAATAAAAGAACTTTTCTTCTCTGTGCGTTTTTCCTTAGAGAGAACACTTATTCTCTGAGAGAATTAAGGAAGATGATGATTAATACAACTTTTTGAATCCCACATAAGTTAACTTGAGAGAAAGTAGGAATGGAGTTATAACTCCTTCCCTTTTTATTTCAATTAAATTAATAAAATAGAATATATATATATTAACTATTTTATTATATATATACAATATATGTTATATCAAATATAACATATAGCCTATAGTTTTATATTGCATAAACTATATATTTTATTCTCTATCAACTATACATAATTTATATTAAGTCCACTTATATGGATCTCATCCTTATAAAGGATATTTGGATCATATCCAAATATTTAATTCATCTCAATATCAATCATATTTATATTTAATTACATGAAATCTTATTCATATAATTGATATTTGAATCATATTCAAATTTCTCTCAATTATAATGTATCAAATACATTATAATTAATTATATTATATATAATTAATTCCTTCAATTAATTTGAACACTTCAAATTAATCCAAAGATTAAGTCTCAATCAAATCTTTGTTGAGCTACAGAGGGGACCTTATGGACCTATAGATTCAAGCTCCAACAATATTCGGATAATTATTTAAACTCTTTAATTAAATTACCCAACATCAATTAATTGTCAGTCATTCCACTAAAGACTGATAGCTGCACTCTCCACACTACAGACAAATTTCTATGTCCATTGGATATAACAAATCAACAGCGCGATGACCCCTTCACAAATTGCTCGTAAGTACAACTAGGTCAAAATACCATTTTGCCTCTATAATTACATCTAACTCCTTAAGTACCACTGATTCCTCTAATGAACAATAACTCATGGTCCCACTATGACAAAGTCCCTCTCAGTCTAGGAGAGGGTGTGGTCACTATGTTCAAGACCTGGAATCAACCCTTAAGAAAGCAATTTATCTACTTGCCCCTATATCAAGGAATGAGTGAATTCCGTCTTGTGTAGCTGTGTTCCCAGCTCTCCAGTCAGACGAATCCCCAAAATGGTAGGCTTGTTGAGTTGACAATCTGGCTACTCTCACCCATACAAATCAAAGGACTGCCTTCATAAGTAGAAGCTCACAACTCATTCAGGATTTAGGTCATGTCACTTATGGTCATCCTAGTGAAATGTTAACGGCGTTATATAAAGAGATTAATCATTTCGTGGTCCGATCTTATACAAACTCTTTGTATATGACCCGCTTGCATGTCTCCACATGAATGATCAGGATCAGATCATTTATAGCACTTTATAACACTTGTAGCACCTACAAAACGGGTCGTATCCATATTATCACCAGGATAAGGTACCCAGCCTTATCCATCTACTATAGACCGTTTAGGTTATTATTTAAATAAGATCCACTTGTATGTCTCTACATACTTGTTTAAATTACATGAAATAACCTCGGATCTTAGTTTATTGGATTGAGTATATGCTGATAAAATAATACTAATTTTATTAACAATAATATGTTTATACAAAGTTTACAAACTACGAGATTACACGAGATTTAGGACACCATTCCCAACACATTATTGGTGGCACTCATTTGAAGGGTAAGTACAAAGGCACAATGTTAGTTGGTGTGAGCCTCACTCTCATTTCTTCCTCTCGTCTATCTATAGAAATCATAATACCACCTTACAAACAAACTGTTCCTATTGCCTTACACGACTCATACGATTTAAGTAAATGAGAAACAGCACAGTGCATGTATACTCACTCTCGTTTCTTCCTCTTGTCGATAAACTTACTGACGAAAATTATACTACATAGAAAAACACAATCAACACAATTTTAATAATCGATAACCTTAGATTTTTCCTTATGGAGAATTGTCATCCTGTACCAGCTCAAAATGCCACTTGAAACGTTCAAGAGACATATGAGCGTTGGGTACGAGCAAATGAGAAGGCTCAAGCGTATATCTTGGCAAGCCTTTCTGAAGTCTTGGCCAAGAAGTATGAGCCCATGATTACTGCTCATGAGATCATGGAGTCCCTGTAGATGTTCGAACAACTGTCCGCATCACTCAGGCATGACGCTCTAAAACACATCTTAAATGCTCGTATGCAAGAGAGAGCATCTATTAGAGAACACGTTCTCAATATGATGGTCCATTTCAACGTGACAGAGATGAATGGGTCTATCATCGATGAGACCAGTCAGGTTAGCTTCCTCTTGGAATCTTTGCCTGAAAGTTTCCTACAGTTCCATAACAATGTTGTAATGAAGAGGATAGACTACAACTTGACCACTTTGCTCAATAAGCTACAAATTTTCCAGTGCTTGATGAAAAGTAAGGAACAAAAGGGAGAGGAAAATGTTGCCTCGTCCTCCAAGAAGTTCTACAGAGGTTCTACCTCTGGGACTAAGTCTGTACATTTTTCTTCCTACACCAAAAAGTGGAAGAAGAAGAAAGGTGGAAAGGGGAAAGCTAACTCACCAGTTGCTGCCCATAAGGGCAAGAAAGCCAACGTTGCAAAGGGAATATGTTTCCATTGCAACCATGAGGGACATTGGAAGATGAACTGTCCCAAGTATTTGAAAGAAAAGAAGAAGGTCAAACAAGGTAAATGTGATTTACCTGTATCTGAGACGTTTAGTGGAGAATGATGATTCAGTCTGGATAATTGATTCAGGCGCCACTAACCATGTTTGTTCTTCATCTATGGGAATTAGTTCCTGACGGCAATTGAAAGCTGGGGAGATGACGATGCATGTTGAAACTGGACACATCGTCTCAGTTATGACAGTGGGAGGACTCCGACTTTACAGAATAGATATATTTTGTTAGAAAATGTATTTGTTGTTCCTGAACTAAAGAGGAACTTAATTTTTGTAAAGTGTCTATTAGAACATAATTATACCATTTTCTTTGATGTAAATAAAGCATTTATTTACAAAAATGATATCAATATTTGTTCTGCTAAGCTGGAAGATAATTTATATGTGCTAAGACTATTAGCAATTAAAGCCCTCCAAAACACTAAAATGTTTAAAACTGCGATAACTCATAATAAAAGACTTAAAATTTCTCCTAAAGAAAATGCATGTCTTTGGCACCTAAGGTTATGATACATCAATCTCAATAGGATTGAGAGATTGATTAAGAATGGATTTCTAAGCGAGATAGAGAAAATTCTTTACCTATGTATGAGTCATGTCTTGAAGGCAAAATGTCTAAAAAAATATTTTACTAAAAAGGTCATAAAGCCAAAGAACCCTTAAAGCTTGTACATTGAAACCTTTGTGGTTCGATGAATGTTAAAGCAAGAGGAGGGTTTGAATATTTTATCAACAATATTTCATCACTTTTGTTGATGATTATTCAAGATATAGATATGTTTATTTAATGCAACAGAAGTCTAAAGCTTTTGAAAAGTTCAAAGAGTCTAAGGCTGAAGTTGAAAATGCAGTAAATAAAATAATTAAGACATTTCGATCTGATGAAGGTGGAGAGTTTTTAGATTTTACGTTCCAAAACTATTTGATAGAACATGGAATAGTATCCAAACTCTTAGCACTTGGTAGATCTTACGTTCCAAAACTATTTGTTTTATTGAATGGAAATATGGATGATATGCGTTATGGAATTACGTTGTGCACTCAAGTTTCCCCAGCGGAATCCAAGTGTAAATTCCTCTGAGTTTCCTGGTAAGTCCAGGGTCGATCACAGGGACTTGTAAAAATAGTTTGCGTTGATAATTTTCTTATGAAAACTTTGCGGTAACCGGTAAATGAATAAGGTGGTTGGGTTGTTGTTGCGTTAACGAAAATAATAATAAATGCGGCAGAGTTCGAAAAGAGTTGGCAACAAGAGATACAATGAATATGCGGTGAATGGGTTGAGAAGGGTTTAGAGAGATGTTCAAAACTATTTGTTTTTATTTGAATGGAATTATGGCATGATTATGCGTTATGGAATTACGTTGTGCACTCAAGTTTCCCCCAGGGAATCCAAGTGTAAATTCCTCTGATTTCCTGGTAAGTCCAGGGTCGATCACAGGGACTTTGTAAAAATAGTTTGCGTTGATAAATTTTCTTATGAAAACTTTGCGGTAACCGTGAAATGAATAAGGTGGTTGGTTGTTGTTGCGTTAACGAAAATAATAAATAAATGCGGCAAGGTTCGAAAAGAGTTGGGCAACAAGAGATACAATGAATATGCGGTGAATGGGGTTGAGAAAGGGTTTTGGTTAACACTCCCTAGGTTGCGTTCATGCCTTGCGATCATACAACATGTATTGCATAGTAAACCACATCTCGGCGTGAATGCCACGGCTTCTAAGGGTAGAACGCACATGCGATAAGTCTACAGGGTTTACACATAAACCTCTATTCCTATTTTATGCGATGGCAACATTTGACATTCCACACAAATATGCGACCGCATAATATCATTCCTATTCTTAGGATGCAAGCGATGCACACGTTGACAAACAGAGCTTATCTCTAAGTCCTAATTCTTGTTTATGTAGGCCTAATCTTACTTCCTTTCAAGTGCAGATTCTAACCTAGCTCTCTCGAGAACATTAGGTTCTTTCTTTAGATTCTTCTCTCGAGCATTTCCCTAAAGGGATGTTTCGGCACAGTAAATAAACCAGACAATCGCAAGCATGAACTTCCTAGATGCATTGGTCTTAGTTCCTCTCAACCCATTTCAACTAGTTAGCTACTGCATGCATATTAAAGAAAGTGAACAGATTGTAATTTAACTGTCCATTGAATAGATAAAAGATGAATGTACAAAATAACAATGCAGTACAAGTAAAAGCCTGGTAGCAATTTCTTGCCACTGGAAGTTACATTGTTTCTACTCGTGCTCTTAATGTATTCTCACTTTCGTGAGAGTCAACCCGCTCTCTACTCTTACTGCCCCAAGGTCCTCTCTCGAGCCCGCCTTAGACGATCTCTTCGGTGGTGCACGCACTCCTTCTCTAGCTTCCGCTGCGTGTAATGAAAAAACTTGACAAAAGGTGTGAATTGTAAAGGTGATGAAGTAATCTCGACTGCTTAACCCATTCTCTGAAAGAATGCACTTGGTATTTTAGGGCATCATAAGGTGTAAAGGCGGCTTCTCAACTCGCTCCTGGTTGTACAGAAACGGACAGCTTTAATTCCTGACTGATGTGCCGTATAATTGTCACGATAATGATGTACTTTGTGACTGTTACACTGTTCACTATCTTTTATTGATCCAACTGCTGTCAGCTTTCTATTCTCATCTGATTTAATTGTCCTTTCTGTTTCCGTGATGTCGTCCTACCATGCTTGGGTGATTCTCTTTATGTGTGATATATTTTGCGTTAGCCTTTGGATTCAATCGCTAAGTTATTTGTGGTGTTATAGTGTGTCTCTTGTATTTTCTGATTAATATTATCTAATGATTTGTCTAATATCTCTGCTATATGCGTTTACTGGTATATTCTTGCATCTAATATAATAACAAATCATAGTTCCATGATTGTTCTGCTTCGCATCGCAACGTCGCAATTTTGCAAATATGATTTATGGCTAATTGAATGTCAATTATCATTTTCATCAACTTGTTAATATCTAATCTTGTTTATATGACTTATTGACTACTACGTTTGATTATCTGCTCATTATCATCACCCATTTTATCTATTTAATCTTCCAATCATTATATGTCTTCAAGAATAATAGCTAAAAGATTACTTTAGCAAGTCCACCGCAAAATTCTTTTCCTAGATTTCTCAAGGATACTTCATTCAAATTCTATATACTAGAATTTTCTTAGACTTATTCAAGTCTTCTTAAATATTTCTAAGATCTAGGGACTACAAGTTTTAGCTTTCAAAAGACTTTACTGAATTCTTGGCATCGTATGATTTATTTCAACAAGAAAATTTTCGCTATC
>NC_052354.1:5060270-5131551 GCF_009727055.1 Benincasa hispida
CGGGGTGACAAAAGATTTATCCTTGTACAAAAATTTTCTTTATTGCTATTTTTTTTTCTGACCTTACGCTGATCCAAGTGCCTTGCCTTCGTTTTGGCTTGCCTCCACGGGTGTCATGCGGACATCCAACTATGAGCAATGCACTCTTTCTCAAACTAAACTCCTACCGATTTGGCATTGGAGTTGCGGTCATCGATTTATGCATTGATCTTGGTAACTTACTTTCGTTTTGGCTTGCCCCCACGTGTGTCATACGGACATCCAACTACAGGTAAATGCCTTTCACAACTTAACTCTTATCAACATGGGTTTCCCCTTTTTGTTGACAATGGAGTTGTTATTCTAATATATATATATATATATATATATATATATAAATGAAAATAGCAAGGTCGAAAAATAAATACCTCACCCCCAAAAGATTAAAATAACTTATGCAATATTCTAGAATACGTTGTAAAGAGAGTTTGAAAGAAAGCTAGCAAACCCCTAATTTCTAGATATATTTAATGAGGTGACCATCTTAAGATTAAGTTGACTCTAATGTATACGAAAGAAATAGAAGCATATTTTTCATCATTGAAATCTTACTTGGTAAAGAAACAAAATGCGGTAAACTACTAAATTTATCTACTTGTTAAATGATTGCGGTAATCAAGAAGGATGCGGTGATAAAAATTCGAAAAGCGACATGCAATATGATAGCGCAAATTTTGAAATAAAGATAAGGAAGAGTACACCCCCAAATTTTGCGTTGTCACCTGCATTGTGTTGACGCATCCATCCTTACAACAATCTTTCTTCTGTGGATTGCAGCGATGGAATAAGATGAATGCTTCTTCGCGTGATATTGCCACAATCCAGCGCCTCGATCGTTGTAAGAAAACAAAAAAAGGATCAAATTATTTTAAACACAAGAAAAATCGTTTGCAAATTAAATCTCTTTTTGTTTTAGAAATGAAAAATGAAAAGATAGCTGAAAGATAGTGAAGATTCTGAGTTAGTGGAGAAAAGAGTTGAAGACTAAAGTTTTCCCAAGTTTGCGTCCCTGAGAAATTGTGATCATGTGACAACGCAAGGACCACCTACTTCCTTCTTTATTTAAAGTTTCTTAGTTCCATGGAGTCGACTTGGCAATGCAAATCTTCTCCATGGTATACCTTGACTCTCTGCCCATTGACATTGAATATGTTGGTACCATTGTCACTTGATAATTCCACCGCACCATGTAGAAGTACTTGTCAAATTATGAACGGTCTGGACTAACGAGACTTTAGCTTTCCTAGGAAGAGTCGCAGACGTGAATTGAAAAGCAAGACTTTCTGTCTGACTTGGAGGTTCTTGCCGCATATGCGTTGATCGTGCCAGTGCTTGGTGCGCTCCTTATAAATTTTCGTATTTTCATATGCGTTGTTCCTTCATTCTTCTAGCTTGATCAATTGCACTTTCCGCGCTTCCCCTGCTTCCTTTAAATCGAAATTCAGTTTCTTGACCGCCCACAATGTTTTATATTCCAACTCCAAGGGCAAGTGACACGATTTTCCAAATACCAACGCATAAGAGGACATGCCTATAGGTGTTTTAAATATGGTCCGGTATGCCCAAAACGCATCATCAGGCTTCATTGCCCAATCCTTCCGCGAAGGTTTTATTACCTTTTCAAGTATCAATTTAATTTCACAGTTGGACACTTCAACCTCGCCATTTATTTGTGGATGGTATGTGGTGGCCACTTTGTGGAGGATGTTGTACTTGCGCAGCAACTCCTTTATATTATGGTTGACAAAGTGTAATCCTTCATCACTTATGATGGCACGGGGAGTGCCAAAACGCATGAAAATATTTTTCTTTAGGAACTGGGAGACTACTGCCGCATCACTCGCGGCGCATGCAATTGCCTCTACCCACTTGGGGACATAGTCAACGGCTAATAAAGTATAGTGCTTACCATTTGAAGGAGGGAATGGTCCCATGAAATCAATCTCCCATACATCGAATAATTCCAGCTCCAGGATAGTATTCATCGGCATTGCGTTCTTCCATGAAATGTTGCCAGTGCATTGACACCGATCACATTTCATTGCATAGTCAGCAGCATCCTTGAATAATGAAGGCCAAAAGAATCCACTTTACAAAACCTTGGCTGCAGTGCATTGTCCTCCAAAGTGCCCTCCATAAGGTAAATTGTGGCACTGTGACAATATGCGTTGTTGAGCAGCATCTGGTACGCATAATCGAATGATTTGGTCTGCACCTCTTTTATACATATTCGGCTCATCCCAATAGTAGTGTCTGCATTCATTCTTGAGCTTCTTCCGTTGATGGTAGGTGTAATCTTCAGGAAATTATTCACATACCAAATAATTAACGATGTCCGTATACCATGGCAGTTCTTCTATGCAAAAAAGTTGCTCATCCGGGAACACGACACTCACTTCAAATTCATTGCAGTCAACTTCAGGATTCTCCAGTCTGGACAAGTGATCCGCAACTTAATTCTCTGTCCCCTTACGATCAATTATCTCGATATCAAATTCTTGAAGAAGGAGAACCCATATGATCAATCTCGCTTTGCGTCCTTGTTTTTCATCAAATATTTGATTGTCGAGTGATTAGTATGAATGAGTACCTTGGTCCCCAACAAGTATGCCCGGAATTTTTCCCACGCAAAAATTACAACCAGGAGCACTTTTTCAGTGGTGATGTAATTAAGTTGAGCAGGGTGATGGGGTGCAAAATTGTTTTCTTCTTTTGCATTAATGCAACTCCCATCGCATACCCGCTTGCGTCGCACATGATTTCGAACGACAGTGTCCAATCCGGCGTAATTAAGATAGGTGCAATAATCAGCGCATCCTTTAAAATTTGAAATGCGTTGAGGCAATTGTTGCCAAATTCAAACTCTCTCTGCCTCTAGTAACGCACTCAATGGCCTTGCTATCTTAGAAAAGTCTTTAACGAATCGTCTGTAGAATCCAGCATGCCTCAGGAAGCTTCGTACTGCCTTCACGTTGGTTGGAGGTGGAAGCTTTTCAATTGCATAAATTTTTGCTTTGTCCACCTCCAACCCTCTGTCACCATGAAGTGACATTTTTCCCAATTAAGCACCAAGTTTGTCTCTTCACATCTTTTTAATATTTTCTCGAAATTGGCCAGGTAGACTTCATAAGTGTTCCAATAAATGGAGAAGTCATCCATAAATATTTCTACTAAGTCTTCGAGAGAATCTAAAAAGATTGCCATCATGCACCTCCGAAACGTGCTTGGCACATTGCATAGGTCGAACGGCATACGGCGGAAAGTGAATGTCCCATATGAGCAGGTGAATGTAGTCCTGTCTTGGTCTTCAGGAGCTATCATGATTTGATTGTACCCGGCATATCCATCCAAGAAGCAGTAAAAATCATTCCCTGCTAGTCTGTCCAGCATTTGATCAATGAATGGCAAAGGGAAATGATCTTTCCTTGTGTCCGCATTCAGTTTGCAGTAGTCCATACATATACGCCATCCAGTGATGGTTCTTTGCGGTATTAATTCATTGTTCTCATTGGGGACTACCATCATTCCGCCTTTCTTAGGCACACATTGCATGGGGCTGACCCACGTGCTATCTACAATGGGATAGATAATGCCTGCATCTAGCCACTTGATAATCTCTTTTTTTACAACCTCTTTCATCGCAGGGTTAAGTCTGCGTTGATTTTCAATGGTTGCTTTGTGGTTGTCCTCAAGATAAATGTGATGCATCATGCGACCGCATAATGCAGTACGTGGGGCTAATTCCTCTGATATCGGCGAGCGTCCAGCCGATTGCTCGAACATGCTTTTTGAGAATGCTCATCAACGCATTCTTTTGATCTGTGTTAAGTGCGGAGGAAATTATCACTGGCAGCTTTTCATTCTGCCCCAGGAATGCGTACTTCAGATGTGTTGGTAGGTTTTTAGTTCAATGGTTAGTGGCTCTACGAGAGAAGGTTGCGTTATTTTTCTTTCTTCCTTCGGCTCTTCTTCTTGCGTTGCGATCGATCCTTCTTCTTTGTTTGTTTTTGCTATGATCGCATTGCAGGAAGCTATGGATGCGTCGGCATCCTCTTTTTCATACTCTTCATCAAAATTTTCTTCTTTAATCAAATTCACGTCATCTTCCGAATCTGACAGGTCTTCTTCATTAGGAAATTTCATGGCACGAATTATATTAAATTTGAGTTTCTGTCTGTTTATGCTCAAAGTGATCTCGCCCTTGTGCACATCAATTTGAGCACGACCTATTGATAGGAAAGGTCGCCCCAAAATGATGGACACATCTTTATCGGCCTCATAATCTAGGATGATGTAGTCAGCTGTTCAAAATAATTTATCAATCGTGATCAGCACGTCCTTCACCTTACCCTCTTGATGATTTAGAGATCTGTCGGCCAGTTGGAGAGTCACGGATGTGGGCACAAGTTGCCCCATATTTAGTTGTCTAAAAATCGACAGTGTTATCAAATTTATGCTGGCCTCTAAGTCACACAAAGCTTGCTCAATATAGAGTCCTCCTATGGAGCAAGGAATAGTGAAGCTCCCATGATCGTTCATCTTCCGTGGGATAATAGATTTGGAACTTTGCGTTAATGCCACTGTGGAAAATTTTCCAGCGCCTCTTTTCTTGGTTACCATGTCCTTCAGAAACTTGGCATAGGTAGACATTTCCTCAATTGCTTCACTGAAAGGAATGTTAACATGTAATTGCTTTAACATAGATAGAAAGCATTGGTACTATACCTCTTCGTTTTTCTTCTTCTTTAGTCTCTGAGGGAAAGGTGGAAACTGGACTTTCACGGTTCCTGTTTGATTTGTCTTTGAGGTTGACGCAACCTCAGGTTCTACTGCTTCATTTTCATTTTCTTCTTCTTGTGTTACCGCAAATGTAGGTTTAGCTGCGATGGAGGTTGATCTGTTCTGCTCCTTCTTTTCTCCCTCCACATTCTTTCCATTGCACAATGTCACAACCTGACATTGCTCCTTACAGGAACCTCCTGGGTTACGTGGAAGCTCGGTTGAATTTGGCAGTGCTCCTTGCGGTCTACTTTTGAGCTCATTTGCAATTTGGCCCATTTGCAATTCAAGGTTGCGGATGGACGTAGCCTAACTTTGAAGCACCGTCTCATTTTTCTCTATATATTGCTTCAATAGGCCTTCTAGGGAAGAAGATTGCGGTGGTTGTTGTGAGCTACTTGCTTGGTTGCTCTGTTGACCGTTGCTGCGTTGAAAGAACCCTGGTGACCCTTCTTTTTGTGCCACAGATGGAAAGTTTTGTTATGGATTCTTCCAAGCAAAGTTTGGGTGGTTTTTCCACCTGGGGTTGTAGGTGTTGGAAAAAGGGTTGTTCTTTACAAAATATACAGACCGTGGGTTTTGTGGACAATCTTCCATCGCATGCCCATCACTGCAAGTTGCACACCTTGCGGTGTTTTGACTTATTGCATTGATTTGCCGGCAGTCTGGTGGCCTATTATTTAGACAATCTCAGACCAACCTTTTAAACCTCGCCCAGGCATCGCTGAGCGATTCGTCCATGTCTTTTTCAAAATTGGTAATTAGCTTTCTTCGTCTCGTGTTATCTGTAGGTGGGAAATACTTCTTCATAAACATCTCCACCATCTGCTCCCAAGAAGTGATCTCTTTTAGTTCGAGCGAATAAACCCATTTCCTAGCCTGATCACAGAGAGAAAATGGAAACAACGTTAGCTGAACCTCCTCTGCAGAGATGTTCGGGAACACAAAAGTATTACAGATTTCAATAAAACTTTGGAGGTGGGCGTGCAGATCCTCGCCACGTTTTCCTCTAAATTGACCTGCAACCTGAATCATCTGCAACATCACCGATTTCATTTCAAATCTACTTCCATCTAAGGCAGACCTCATGATTCCCGAAGAGAAATCATAGAGGTTTGGCGATGTATAATCCCTAATAGGCCTATTGCGATCGTTGGCCAACAGAATTGGATTTGCAATTACATTGTTGTTGTTTGGTGCTTCATTCCTAGGCTGCTCCGCCATCTCTTCTTTATTGGATTGTGGTTGCTGATGGCAGTCTCTCAATCTTCTCTAAAAGTCCTCTCAATCTTCAGGTTATAATTCACCAGAGATTGAGAGTCCTGCAAAGAAATAAAAAAAACTACCATTAAAAAACTATTTTGCCAAAGTCCCCGGCAACGGCGCCAAAAACTTAATGCGTTGTTTTATTAAATGGAAATATGGATGATATGCGTTGATGGAATTATGTTGTGCACTTAAGTTTCCCCAGCGGAATCCAAGTATAAATTCCTCTGAGTTTCCTGGTAAATCCAGGGTCGATCACAGGGACTTGTGAAAATAGTTTGCGTTGATAATTTTCTTATGAAAACTTTGTGGTAACTGGTAAATGAATAAAGTGGTTGGGTTGTTGTTGTGTTAATGAAAATAATAATAAATGCGGTAAAGTTCGAAAAGAGTTAGCAATAGGAGATACGATGAATATGTGGTGAATGGGTTGACAAGGGTTTCGACTAACACTCCCTAGGTTGCGTTCATGCCTTGCGATCATGCAACATGCATACAATACTAAACCACCTCTCGGCGTGAATGCCACGGCTTCTAAGGCTAGAACGCATGCGATAAATATGTGATAAGTCTACAGGGTTTACACATAAACCTCTATTTCTATTTATGTGATGATAACAGGATATTCACACAAATATGCGACCACATAATATCATTCCTATTCCTAGGATGCAAGCGATGCACGTTGACAAACAGAGCTTATCTCTAAGTCTTTATTTCTTATTTATGCAGGCCTAATCTTGCTCTTTCAAGTCATATTCTAACCTAACTCTCTCGAGACATTAGGTTATTTCTTTAGATTCTCTCTCGAGCAACTCTAAAGGGATGTTTCGCACAGCATAATACAAGACAATCGCAAGCAATAAACTTCCTAGATCATGTTGCTTAGTTCCTCTCAACCTATTCAACTAGTTTAACTACTCATGCGTATTAAGAGAGTGAGCTTATGTAGAAATATAACTTCCATTGAATAAATAAAAGATGAAGTACAGAATAATAATGCAAGTATAGTAAAGAGCCTGGAGCAATTTCTTACCACTAAGAATTTCTTACCACTTTTGCAAGAGTCAACCCGCTCTCTACTCTTACGCCCCAAGGTCCTCTCTCGAGCCACCTTAGACGATATTTGGTGTCACCACTCTTCTCTAGCTCCGCCGTGTAATGAAAAAGAAAACTATGAACAGAGGTGTGAACTTGTAAGGTGATGAAGTAATTGACTGCTTAACCCTTTCTCTGAAGAATGCACTTGGTATTTATAAGGCATCAAAAGGTGAAAGGCGGCATCTCCTTCCTAGTTGTACAAATGGGACAGCTTTAATTCCCGACTGATGCACCGGATAATTTTCATCGATAAAGCTGGATGTACTTTGTGACCGTTATCGGCTGTTAACTTAATTTGGATCAGTCTACAGTCAGCTTTCTGTCCCATCGATCTTAATTGTCCTTTCATTTGGATGCACCCACCATGTTGCAGTGATTCTTCTTGGGTGAATATTTGCGAGCGCAATCAACGCAAAGTCTTGCTGTGAAGTTGTGCTTGACCGATGAATTCCTATGATCGCAATCTCTGCAGTGCGTTAACGCATATTCTACAGTAAAAATCCAAAAATCAATAGTTCCAATGCACTGTCGCACGCGACCGCAATATTACAGATTTTATGCTTAATGAACGCAATTTATCATTTTTCATCAACACAATCCAACATTGTTTAATAACTTAGCACTATGTAACGTGCATTTCTGCCCGTTATCAGTTACACTGTCTCATTAAGTACCACTGATCTCTCTAATGAACATAAGTCATAATCCTACTATGACTGAATCTTCTCTTCCAAAGAGAAGCTGTGGCCACTATGTCCAAGCCCCAGAATCAGCCCTTAAGGGAGCAATCTCTCTACTTACTCTTGCTTCGGGAAAGGAGTGAATTCCATCTTGTGGATTGAGTTCTCAACTCCCAGATTAGACAGGTCCCCAAAAAGGTAGGCATGTTGAGTTGGCAATCTGGCCACTCTCACCCATACTAATCAAAGAACCGCCCTCAAAAGCAGGAGTTTACAAAACACTCAGGATTGAGGTTGTGTCACCTATGGTCGTTTAGGTGAGATGTAAATCTCTAGTATCAATGGCATTATATACAACGTTTAGTCATCTCTTGGTCCAGGTCTTATACAAACTCTTTGTATAGGACACCCCCGCTCCACGTCTCCACACGAATTATCAGGATCTACCATCTATAGTAGTTTACAACACTTGCAAACCTCTACAAAGCGGGTCGTATCCGTATTGTCACCAGGATCAGATATCCCATCTTAATCCTTATACTACAGACGGATTTAGGATATCACTTAAAGCATGATCCACTTGTATATCACATATACATGCTTAAGTTTCTACATAAGATAACTAAGGAGCTTTGTTTATTAGATATGAGTAAATGCCAGAATTAAATAACATTTATTTTATTCATTGAATAATGTGTATCTTTAACAAAACAACGAGACTCCGGGAGAATTAGGACACTAATCTCAACAATCTCCCACTTGTCCTAATGACTCGGGAGACTAATGTACAATACAATATAAAAATGTATAATATAAAATAAACTAGGGCATGCCCCAGTATTATCTCCCACTTATCCTAGACAAAATGTCGTATGTCCCGCAGACCCAGACTCTCCAGGTGACCATTGAAAACTTTAGCCATGAGGGCCTTTGTAAAGTGATCAGCAACGTTGTATCACGTAAGGATCAAATCCTTAGCTCCAAACACAAGTATGTAGACCCTCGTTCTCGAAGATACTTGAGGATCGTCTTGACCTATCCATCTTTGTCAACATCCTCCATCGCTTTCTTAAAAAAAACAATGATCCTCGACTATATCATCTTGTAATGATGTTTTTGGGCTTCAGTCAAACCCATGTAGCAATCTGGTGGATTCATAACCCTCCCACTACGTCGAGGCAGTCTCAACTCTTGAGCTAGTTAACTAGACGTTCCGACCTCAACAAATCTTGTTGATCTGTCGGTCTATTCAACAACTTTTGTTGAACCCTCAGCAGTCTCAGTCTCACTTGAGATCTCACGTAAAACGAGCTTACTTCATAGCTTATAATCCTCATGTGATCTTCTTCCAAGAAGATAGCATTAGTGGAAACAAACACTTTGTTTTCACTTGGATCATAGAAGTATCCTCCTCTCGTTTCCTTGGAGTAGCCCACAAAGAGGTAAACCTTCGAATGTGGTTCCAAGAAGATAACGGGCAGAAATGAACGTTATTACAATACTAAGTTAGTAAACAATGAAGGTTTGAGTTGATAAAATATATAAAATTGCGTCAAAAAAGCATTAAGTTCATAATATGCGGTTGCATGCGTTCATCGCATAAAAACAGTTAACTATTATATTTTTGTGCAGAATATGCGTTGACGCAAAGCGTAAAATGCAACCACAAGAAAGCAACAGTCGAGTGCAACGTTACCGCAAGGCTTTGCGGTGATTTGTGCTCACAAATATCTGTTCAGAAGAATTTCCGCATAGAGCCACCGCAACTCGGTGGGCGCATCTGGGTGAAAAGCATAATCAATCACGATGGGACAAAAAGCTGATGACGGTCGAGTCCGAATTAAGTTGACAAGCCGCTAACGAACTTCTGTAGCAAGTACGCTCAACTGTTCGGTAACAAATATTCAACGCATCAGACAAAGAATTAATGCCATCCCATCAGTGCAATCATAAGAGAGAAGACGTCTTTCACCCCAAAGCTCTATAAATACCAAAGGCAACCTTCAGTAAAGGAGTTCGTACAGTTAGATAACTTTCCCTTAGATAGAATTAACCTTGCTCTTAGTTTTTCTTCAAAGGCGGAGCAAGAAAAGGGAAGAGACGCTGGCAGAGCGCTCTGGTCAGCTCGAGAGAGAACCCAGAGGCGTGGAAAAGCGGAAAGAGGGCCAACTCTCGCGAGAGCGAGACTATCTTTTGAACAGTGTAGAGAATAATAGTATAAAAAGCCTTGGAAAGCAAGAGATTGCTACTAGGCTCTTTATTCTCATTTCGCATTGTTATTTTGTATTTCAATTCTATATCTATAAAATGGAACTTGCTTATCTACATCTGTTTACTCTCTTAAAAGCACGCATAAGTAGCTAAATCTATTGAATGGATTGAGAAGAACTAAGCTAACATGACCTAGGATCTTCACCGCATGCGATTGTCTTGTCTTATGTTGCACCCAACACCCCTTTAGAGCTACTCGAGAGAGAGTCTAAAGAAAGAACCTAAGACTTGAGAGAGCTAGGTTAGAATCTAGACTCGAGAGAGCAAGATTAGATCTGCATAAGCAAAAGATAGGGACTTAGAGATAAGCTCTGTTTGCCAACATGCATTGCATGTGCCCTAGAGATAGGTTATGATATTATGCGGTCGCCTTGTTTGTGTGTGTGTCATTTGTCATCACATAAATAAGAATAAAGGCTTATGTGTAGGTCTTATAGACTTATCGCATATATCGCATGCGTTCGAGTAATAGAGTTCGTAACATTTGCGTTGAGAGATGATTTGCTATTGTATGTGTGTTGCAGGATCGTATAACCTGAACGCATCCTAGGAAGTGTTAGCTGAACCCTTCTCAACCCGTTCTCCGCATATTCATCGCATCTTCTGTATTATCAACTCTTGTTTTAACTCCGCCGCATACTTTTTTATTACCGCAAACAACAACCCAAAAACAACTCTTGATTTATCAGTTATCACAAAGTCTTCTTAAAAATTATCACCGCATACTGTTTTCCCTAGTCCCTAAGTTCGACCCTGAACTTACCAGGAAACTCAGCGGGATTTATATTTGGATTTTGCTGAGAAAACTTGTTGCTCAACGCATTCTCATCACCGCAATTCATTCTATTTTTTCATCGCACAAAATAACGCATCAAGTTTTTAGCACCGTTGCTGGGGACTTCGGCAATTTAGTGTGCTAACAGTAATTTTTCTGATTTCTTTGTGGCTCTCAATCTTTGGCGAATTACGACCCGGAGATTGAAAAGACATTTCGATGAAGACCAAGAGATAGCCGCCAACAACCACAACCAGATAAAGACGATATGGCGGAGCAGCCTGGAAACGAGCACCAAACGAAAATAATGTCATGGCAAATCCAATCCTATGGCAAACGATCGCAATAGGCCCATTCGGGACTATACATTGCCAAACCTCTATGATTTCTCCCCAAGAATCATGAAGCCTGCCCTTGATGGATCTCGATTCGAAATGAAACCGGTGATGCTGCAGATGATCCAGATTGCTGGACAGATTGGAGGAAGGTGTGTTGAGGACCCGCACGCCCACCTCCAAAGCTTCATAGAAATCTACAACACGTTTGTGTTCCCAAATATCTCTACCGAAGAAGTTCGACTAACTTTGTTTCCATTTTCTCTGTGTGATCAGGCACAAAAATGGGCGTACTCTCTCGAACCGGGGGAGATCACTTCCTGGGAACAAGTAGTAGAGAAGTTTATGAAGAAATATTTCCCACCAACTGATAATGCGAGGAGAAGGAAATTAATAACCAATTTTGAACAAGACATGGACGAATCACTTAGCGAATCCTGGGCGAGGTTTAAGCTGCTGGTAAGGGACTGTCAACACAACGGATTACCAGACTACTTGCAAATGGAGATCTTTTATCACAGATTAAACCCTGCTTCGCAGACCGTTGCCAATGCTGTAGCCGATGGAGGTCTGCTAGACAAAACGTATGACGAGGCCAAGAATATTCTTGATCGCATCTCTAAAAATCACGAGGACTGAAGAGAGAGAGCGATCAGAGATTGAGAATAAAGGATAATGAGGCAAACAATGGTGCTATCGCATCACTTCAGAGTCAGATGAATGCGATGATGAACTTGATATAGGGGATCGCAGTCAACAACCCAACACCGCATAGTGGGAAGTAAACGCAATTATTTAGATTGCCGCAAGGTGTGCGACTTGTGGTGAAGGACACACAATGGAAGAATGCCCGAAGAACCTATAGTCTATTTATTTTGTAAAAAATAATCCATTTTTTAACACCTACAGCTTTGGGTGGAGAAACCACCCCAACTTTGCATGGAAAAATCAGCAACAAAATTTCTAATCAGTGGCGCAAAAAGAAGGGCCACCCGAATTTTTCCCGCGAAACAACTGAGTAGTCAAGCCAAAAGTTCACAACCGCCACAATCTTCCTCCTTGGAAAGTCTGTTGAAGCAATATATCGAGAAGAATGAAACTGTTCTTCAAAACCAGGCGACGTCCATCCGCAACCTGGAATTACAGATGGACTAGATTGCGAGCTAACTCAAGAATAGACCGCAAGCCCTGTCAAGTTCAACAGAAATCCCATGCAACCCAAGGGGATTAGGTAAAGAGAAATGTCAAGCCGTGACATTGCAGAGTGGAAAGACTGTGGTTGGGGAGAAGAAGAAGCCTAGCCGGACTGTTCCAATTGTGCTGGAACCTGAGATTGGGGTGACTCGAGAAGAAGAAGGAGAAAAAGAAGCGATAGAGCCAGAAATTGTGTCCACCTCGAAGCCAAAAGATAAAGGACCGTGAAAGTGCAGTTGTTACCTTTCACGTAGAGACTCAGAAAGAAGAAAAATGATGAGATACAGTACCAACGCTTCATGACTATGTTAAAACAATTGCATATCAATATTCTGTTCATTGAAGCAATTGAGGAGATGCCTGCATATGCGAAGTTTCTTAAGGATATGGTGACCAAGAAGAGAGGTACTGGTAAGTTTGCCACAGTGGCTTTGACGCAGAGCTCAAAATCAATAATCCCACCAAAGATGCGCGATCTTGGGAGCTTTACTATACCTTGCTTCATTGGAGGATTATACAATGGGCAAGCATTGTGTGACCTTAGAGCCAGCATCAACTTGATGCCTCTGTCATTCTTTAAGCAGCTGAATATGGGGCAACTTGCGCCTACGACCGTGAGTCTCTAACTAGCAGATAGATCTCTGGTGCATCCAGAGGGGAAGGTGAAGGATGTGTTGGTTACAATCGATAAATTTTTATTACCAGCCAACTTCATCATCTTAGATTATGAAGCCGACAAAGATGTGCCCATCATCATGGGGCGACCATTTTTATCAACGGGTCGTGTCGAGATTGATGTGCACAAAGGAGAGATCACCTTGAGCGTGAATGGACAGAAGCTCAAGTTTGACATTATTCGTGCCATAAAGTATCCTGACGAAGAAGACTTGAATGAATCTGACGACGACCAAAGTTTGAATGAAGAAGAAAATCCTGAAAATGAAAATGAAGATGAGGATGCGATCACATCCATTGTTGCATACAATGCAATCATAGAAAAAACCAACAAGGAACATGAGATGATCGCAACCCAAGAAAAAGAGCCGACAGTAAATGAAGAAAGAAAAACAATGCAACCGTCCTTAAAACAACCACCACTAAAAGAGCTGAAGACCCTGCCCAACCACCTAAAGTATGCGTTTCTGAGGCAGAATGAAAAGTTACTGATAATCATTTCCTCTGAACTTAATGAATATCAAGAGAATACACTGATGAGCATTCTGAGAAAATATGTGAGAGAGATTGGCTGGACACTCGCAGACATCCGAGGAATTAGCCCCGCATACTGTATACATCGAATTCGCCTTGAAGAAAACCACAAGGGATCGATTGAACATCAGCCCAGACTCAACCCTGCGATGAAAGAGGTCATTAAGAAGGAGATAATTAAGTGGTTAGATGTGGGCATGATAACGGGCAGAAATGCACGTTATCATAGTGTTAAGTTATTAAACAATGTTGGATTGGGTTGATAAAATATGTTAAATTGCGTCCATTAAGCATAATTTCTATAACATTGCGGTCGCATGCGTTCAACGCATTAGAAATATTGATTTTTGTATTTTTGTGTAGAATATGTGTTAACGCAATGCAAGAATGCGATCATAGGAAATTATTGGTCGAGCGCAATTTCACCGCAAGACTTTGCGTTGATCGTGCTCACAAACATTTGTCCGAGAAGGATCGCCGCAACTTGGTCAGCGCAACATGGTGGGCACATCTGGGTGAAAGGCCAATTAAAAGCGATGGGACATAAAGCTGAGACAGTCGAATCCAAATTAAGTTGACAGCCGATAACGGTCACAAAGTACATTGAGCTTTATCGGTAACAATCATTCGACGCATCAATCAAGAATTAAAGTTGTCCCATCTGTACAACCGGGAGAGAGAAGCCGCCTTTCACCATCGATGCCCTATAAATACCAAGTGCATTCCTCAGAAAATGGGTTGATCGGTTGACGAGTTTACCAGTTGCTTCTGTTCATAGTTTTCTTTTCCATTTTACGGTGGAGCAAGAGAAGAGTGGTGGCGTCGGAGATTGTCCAGGGCAACTTGAGAGAGAACCTTGGGGCGTAAGAGCAGAGAGCGGGCCGACTCTCGGGAGAGCGAGAATATCTTTAGAGCACTAGTAGAAACAATGTAAACGCTTGGCAACAAGAAATTGCTACCAAGCTCTTTATTATACTTGTATTGTTATTTGTACTTCATCTTCGTATCTATTCAATGGAAGTTCTATTTCTGCATCTGCTCACTCTTTAAATACGCATAAGTAGCTAAACTAGTTGAATGGATTGAGAAGAACTAAGCTAACATAACCTAGGAAGTTCATGGCTTGCGATTGTCTTGTTTTATGCTGTGCAAAATACCCTTTAGAGTTACTCGAGAGAGAGTCTAAAGAAAGAACCTAATGTCTCGAGAGAGCTAGGTTAAAATCTGGACTTGAAAGAGCAAGATTAGGCTTGCATAAACAAGAGATAAGCTCTATTTGTCAACTTGCATCGCATGCATGCATCCTAGGAATAGGAATGATATTATGTGGTCACATATTTTTGTGGAAGTCATATTGTCATCGCATAAATAGAAATAGAGGTTTATGTGTAAACCCTGTAGACTTATCGCATATTTATCGCATGCGTTCTAGCCTTAGAAGCCGTGGTATTCACACCGAGAGGTGGTTCACTATTGTATGCATGTTGCTGATCGCAAGTATGAACGCATTCTAGGGAATGTTAGCCGAAATCTTTCTCAACCCGTTCACCGCATATTCATTGCATTTCTCGTTTACCAACTCTTTTCAAACTCTGCCACATTTGTTATTTATTTTTAATCAACGCAATCAACAACCAAACATTTTATTTATTTTCCCGGTTACCGCAAAGTTTTCATAAAAAATTTTCAATGCAATCTATTTTCACAAGTCCCGTTGTTCGACCCTGGACTTACCAGGAAACTCAGGGGAATTTACACTTGAGTTCCGCTGGGGAAACTTGAGTGAACAACGCAATCCATCAACGCATATCATCCGTATTTCCATTCAAGTTTTTGGCGCCATTGTTGGGGACTTCGACAAAATAGTTTGTTAACGGTAATTTTTTTATTTCTGTGCAGGAGTCTCAATCTCTGGTGAATTACGACCCGAAGATTGAGAAAAATTTTAGAAGAAGATTAAGAGATCGCCAATAACAACAAGAAGAAACACCAAGAATGGCGGAGCAACCGGATGCAAGGGCCGTTAACGTGAATAATATAATGGCCAACCCTATCATTCTGGCGAATGACCAAAATAGACCCATCCTGGACTATGTGTCACCTAACCTCTACGATTTCTCTCCAGGAATCATGAGGCTGGCGTTAGATGGATCAAGATTTGAAATGAAGCCGGTAATGTTGCAGATGATCCAAGCTGTTGGGCAGTTTGAAGGAAGGCATGGCGAAGACCCGCACGCCCACCTCTGGAGATTCATAGAAATCTGCAACACTGTTTTGTTCCCAAATATCTCAACCGAGGAAGTTCGACTAACTCTGTTTCCCTTTTTTTTGTGTGATCAGGCGAGGAATTGGGCATACTCTCTCAAATTGGGAGAGATAACTTCGTAGGAATAAGTGGTGGAAAAGTTTATGAAGAAGTATTTTCCACCAACTGAGAACGCTAGGAGAAGAAAATTAATAACAAATTTTGAACAAGAAGATGACGAATCGCTCAGCGATTCCTGGGCGAGGTTCAAGCGATTAGTAAGAGACTGCCTGCAATGGCTTATTTATTTTCCCGGTTACCACAAAGATTTCATAAAAAATTATCAAAACAATCTATTTTCACAAGTCCCTGTGTTCGACCCTGGACTTACCAGGAAACTCAGGGGAATTTACACTTGAACCGTTGGGGAAACTTGAGTGCACAATGCAATCCATCAACGCATATCATCCGTATTTCCATTCAATAAAATAACGCATCAAGTTTTTGGATTTATCTGATAGCATACAACACGTGGGTCAGTCTCGTGTAGTGCATGCCAAAAAAAGGTGAGATGACGGTAGTCCCCAATGCAAATAACAAGCTGATACTACAAAAGACCGTCACCGAATGGCGTATTTGCATGAACTACCGTAAGCTGAATGCGACAACGAAGAAGGATCATTTTCCTCTACCTTTTATTGACCAAATGTTGGATCGACAAGCTGGAAATGACTTCTACTGATTTTTGGATGGGTATGCTGGTTATAATCAGATTATGATCGCCCTTAAAGATCAGAACAAGACCAAATTCACCTGCCCGTATGGAACTTTCGCTTTTCGCCGCATGTCGTTCGGACTCTACAATGCCCCAAGCACTTTCCAAAGGTGCATGATGGCCATCTTTTTAGAATATCTTGAAGACTCTGTAGAAATATTCATGGACGACTTCTCTGTATATGGGCACACATACGAAGTTTGTCTTGCCAACTTGGAGAAGATATTGAAAAGATGTGAGGAGACGAACCTCGTGCTTAATTGGGAGAAATGCCATTTTATGGTGAAGAAAGGCATTGTGCTGGGCATAAGGTATCTCGGGACGGGTTGGAGGTGGACAAGGCAAAAATTGAAGCAATTGAAAAGCTCCCACCTCCAATAAGTTTAAAGGCTATAAGGAATTTCTTGGGGCATGCCAGATTTTACAGACGTTTTGTCAAGGATTTTTTCAAAAATAGCTCGACCACTGAGTGCGTTGTTAGAAGTCGATAGAAAATTTGACTTTGATGATAATAACCGCAATGCATTCATGATTTTGAAGAACTCCTTGACGACCGCACCCGTGTTAATTGCACCAGATTGGATACTTCCCTTTGAATTAATATGCGATGCGAGCGGGTATGGGATGGGAGAAACAACTGTCTCTTATACACATCTAGATGTGTATAAGAGACAGGGGTAGGTGATGGGAGCAGCTCTGGCACAGAAGAGAAAAACAATATTACATCCCATCACATATGCGAGTAAAACTTTGAATCCTGCTCAGACTAACTACACCACCACAGAAAAAGAGCTGCTTGCGATAATTTTTGCATTGGAGAAATTTAGAGCATATTTGCTGGGAACAAAAGTACTCATCCATACTGACCACTCGACGATAAAATATTTGATGTCAAAGAAGGATGCGAAGCTGAGGTTGATCAGATAGGTCTTCCTCCTCCAGGAATTTGATATAGAAATAATTGATTGTAAAGGGATGGAGAACCAAGTTGCGGATCATTTATCTAGATTGGAAAATCCAGAGGTTGACCACAATCAGTCAAAGGTGAGTGCGGTGTTCCCAGACGAGCAGCTATTTCACATTGAAGAATTTCTATGGTAAGCAGACGTGGTGAATTGTCTGGTTTACGAGCAATTTCCCGAAGATTACATCGACCACCAAAAAAGGCAGCTCAGGCATGAATGCATATCATATTTTTGGGATGAGCCAAATCTGTATAAAAAGGGGCAGACCAAATTCTACGACTATGTGTACCGAATGCTGCTCAACAATGCATATTATCGTAATGTCATGACTCACCATATGGCGGGCACTTTGGAGGACAATGCACCGCAGCTAAAGTATTATAAAGTGGATACTATTGGCCAACACTGTTTAAGGATGCAAATGACTATGTGATGAAGTGTGACCGGTGTAGCGCACGGATAACATTTCGTGGAAACATGCGATGCCTATGAACACCATTTTGGAATTAGAGTTGTTCGACGTCTGGGGCATTGATTTCATGGGACCATTCTCAGTGGGTAGAAGCAGTGACATGCGTCGCAAGCGATGTGGCGGTAGTGTTTAAATTCCTGAAGAAAAACATTTTCACTCATTTTGGCACTCCACGTGCCATAATAAGTGACAAAGGCTCCCACTTTGTCAATCACATTGTCAAAGACTTGCTGTGCAAATATAATATCCTCTATAAAGTGGCCACCGTATACCATCCGCAGATGAATGGTCAGGCCGAAGTGTTCAACCGAGAGATTAAGTTGATACTGAAGAAGGTGATAAAGCCTTCGCGAAAGGATTGGGCAACAAAGCTGAACGACGTGTTGTCGGCATACCGAACTACTTATAAGACACCCATAGGTATGTCCCTGTATGTACCTATGGGTAGTGAAGAAGCTAAACTTTGACTTAAGGACAGCAGAAGAAGCGAGAAAACTTCAATCGGTCGAGCTGAAGGAATGGAGAATTAACGCATATGAGAACGCAAAGATCTACAAGGAGCTGTCTCTTATACACATCTAGATGTGTATAAGAGACAGGATCTACAAGGAGCGCGCAAAGCTCTTGCAGGACAAACAGATATGAGGCAAGTACCTCCAAGTCGGGCAAAAGGTCTTACTATTTAACTCACGACTACGTCTCTTCCCTGGGAAATTAAAATCACGTTGGTTCGGACCATTCATAGTCCAAAAGGTATTCTCTCATGGCGCGGTCGAGTTATTTAATGATGACGGAACCAACATATTCAAAGTTAAAGGGCAACGAGTGAAAGTGTATCACGGAGAAGGCTGGCATCGCAAAGTCGAATCCATGGACCAGAGAAACTCTGAATGAGGAAGAAGTAGGAGGTCCCTACGCTATCAGGCGATTTAAATTCATCAGGGACGCAAGTTTTGTGAAGTATCCGTTGAAATCCTGAAATCTTAAAATTATCTCTACTCCTTAGTATTATCATTTCACTATCTTTTTGCAAAAAAAAAAATATGATCGTGTTGAATGATTACGGTAAGCGATTTTGTTAACTCTGTTTTTTATAAAATATTATTTAACCCTCTCGATGTTTTTTCCTTGCAACGATCGAGGTGAACGATTGTGGAGGCGCTACACAAAGATGCAACTATTTTATTCCGTCACCGCAATCCAAAGAAAGTAGATCGCCGCAAAGCAGGATGCGTCAACAAATAATGCAGGCGACATCGCAAATTTGGGGGTGGTATTTTTCCATGACTTTATTCCAAATTCTACACTATCACATCACATTTTAATTTTGAAAATTTTATCACCGCATCCTCTTTAATTACTGCAATCATTTAACATTGATCAATTTAGTAAACCACCGCATGCTTTCTCTTTGCTAATTATGACTTCAATGATGAAACACATGCTTCTATTTTTTCATGTACATTAGAGTCAACTTAATTTTAGGACAGCCACCTCATGAAATATTTCTAAAAGTTAGTGGTCTGCTAGTTTTCTTTCAAACTGACCCTTTATCAAACTTCCTAAGAACATCGCATGACTTCTTTTAACTTTTTGGCAATGAGGACATTGTCGCATTTTAGATTTGGGGATGAGGCATTTACTTTCGACATTCTATTTTTTAGCTCTATCTAAAAAAAATCATAATGTTGCGATCGGATCTTACTCATAGTTGGATGTCCGCATGACACATGTGGGGGCAAGCCAAAACGAAGGTAGGAATCGTGATCAACGCATAAATAAATGACCGCAACTCCGCTGCAGAGTAGGTATGAGTTTAGTCTGAGAAAGAGCACCTTACTTGTAGTTGGATGTCCACATGACAAACGTGGAGGCAAGCCAAAAAGAAGGCGAGGCACTTGGATCAGCGCAAGGTCAAAGAAAAATAATAATGTCAAAAATATGCAAGGATAAAAATCATTGAACACCTCAGTGAAAAAGTTCTTTTTGAAATAAATCGTGCGATGTCCTGAAATCTAGTAAAGTCCTTTTGAAGGTTAAACTTGCGGTCCATAAATTTTAGAAATATTTTAAGAAGAGACCTAACTGAGAATTAAAGAAATTTTGGTGTATAGGATTTGAATGAAGTATCCTTGAGAAATCTGGAAAAGAGATTGCGGTCGACTTTCTAAAGAAAATCTTTAGCTTATACTTGAGGATAAGCATTGTTTAAATTTGGTGGTGTGATAACAGACAGAAATGCACGTTATTACAGTACTAAGTTAGTAAACAATGAAGGTTTGCGTTGATAAAATATATAAAATTGTGTCCAAAAAGCATTAAGTTCATAATATTGCGGTCACATACGTTCATCGCATAAAAATAGATAACTATTGTATTTTTATTCAGAATATGAGTTGACACAAAGCGTAAAATGCGACTACAAGAAAGCAATGGTCGAGCGTAGCGTTACCACAAGGCTTTGCGGTGATTTATGCTCACAAATATCTGCTCACAAGAATTGTCACATAGAGCCGCCGCAACTCGGTGGGCGCGTCTGAGTGAAAAGCATAATAAATCACGATGGGACAGAAAGCTGATAACGGTCGAGTTCGAATTAAGTTAACAAGCCGCTAACGAACTACTATAGCAAGTACATTCAACTTTTCGATGACAAATATTCGGCAAATCAGAAAAAGAATTAATGTCATCCCATCAGTACAATCATAAAAGAGAAGACGCCTTTCACCCCGAAGCTCTATAAATACTAAAGGCAACCTTCAGTAAAGGAGTTCGGACAGTTAGATAATTTTTCCTTAGATAGAATTAGCCTTGCTCTTAGTTTTACTTCAAAGGCGGAGCAAGAGAAGGGAAGAGACGCCGGAAGAGCGCTCTAGTCAGCTCGAGAGAGAACCCAGAGGCGTGGAAAAGCGGAGAGAGGGCCGACTCTCGCGAGAGAAAGACTATCTTTTGAACAAAATAGAGAAGAACAGTGTAAAAAGCTTTGGGAAGCAAGAGATTGCTACCAGGTTCTTTATTCTCATTTCGCATTGTTATTTTGTATTTCAATTCTATATCTAGAAAATGGAACTTGCTTATCTATATATGTTCACTCTCTTAAAAGCACGCATGAGTAGCTAAATCTATTGAATGGGTTGAGAAGAACTAAGCTAACATAACCTAGGATCTTCACCGCATGCGATTGTCTTGTCTTATGTTGCACCCAACACCCCTTTAGAGCTACTCGAGAGAGAGTCTAAAGAAAGAACCTAAGACTTGAGAGAGCTAGGTTAGAATCTAGACTCGAAAGAGCAAGATTAGATCTACATAAGCAAAAGATAGGGACTTAGAGATAAGCTCTGTTTGCCAACATGCATCGCATGTGCCCTAGAGATAGGTTATGATATTATGCGGTCGCCTTGTTTGTGTGTGTGTCATTTGTCATCGCATAAATAAGAATAAAGGCTTATGTGTAGGTCTTATAGACTTATCGCATATATCGCATGCGTTCTAGTAATAGAGGCTATAGCATTTGCATTGAGAGATGATTTGTTATTATATGTGTATTGCAGGATTGCATAACATGAACGCATCCTAAGAAGTATTAGTTGAACCCCTTCTCAACCCGTTCCTCGCATATTCATCGCATCTTTTGTATTATCAACTCTTGTCTTAACTCCGCTCCATACTTTTTTTTATTACTACAAACAACAACCCAAAAACAACTCTTGATTTATTGGTTACCGCAAAGTCTTCTTAAAAATTATCACCGCATACCGTTTTCCCTAGTCCCTGAGTTCGACCCTGGACTTACCAGGAAACTCAATGGGATTTATACTTGGATTCTGCTAAGAAAACTTGTTGCTCAACACATTCTCATCACCGCAATTCATTCCATTGTTTCATCGCACAAAATAATGCATCAATGCACTTGCTATCAAGTAAATTCTTCATGCAAGATTATAACATTTATAATACATGATGCATGAACAATTGCACAACCTAAGGTGGGTTTTTAACTATATGACAAACATTTTGACATATAAGTACCATACATCACATGTATAAGCAATAAAAGTTGATGAACCGGGTAAAATTACCTTAAAACACAAAAATGAAAGCTAACTATTACAAAGACAAGGAGTCTCCGGTTCAAACAGACGAACCGGGTCTTGAACCGCTCGGCAAAGAATTGCTTCTCAAACCATCCATCGTGTACTAAGCACCCCGCGATCGTCTATACGATAAAACAAACTCTTTGCTCTATCCCTTACCAGCACTCCAGAGTTAAACGATCGTTTAGCATTTACTATACGATTGTCTAGAAAATCTAAACGATCGTTTAGTTATTACTACACGATCGTGTACCTTTACTAATTGATGAAGCCTGAAGTACACGATCCCTTAGCGCGCTCCGCAAAATGCCCACCTTCCGCGATCGTCTAAGCGATTACGATGCCGCGAAGCATCATCGCCTAAGCATCGCTTAGCTAGCATCTTTGTATCGCATACGCACGATCGCATAGGAAGTAACTAAGCGATGAAGCTTGCTAACTACACGATCGTCTAGCGTGTATGGGCCTTATACCTAAACAACGAGCATCGCATGTCCACTACGATTCGCCTACCTCCAGCGCCTACGCGATCGTGGCAACCGACGCTACACGATATGGTAAACGATTTACCCATCGCTTAGCATTAGCTAAACGATCGATTAGAAAATACTACACGATCGTTCTAGAACGAAAATCTAAATGATCGCTTAGTTAAATCCCAACGATCGTTTACCTAAGGCTACACGATCCGACCAACACTTGGTCTTCTTCTTCGTTGAGAACTGCATTCGCCATGCGCTGAAGCTTCATCATGAACGACTCGAAGAACTCGAACATTTCAAATTACAGACTCGATTGCAAATTAATTTCGCTCAAAAACCTAGGGGCCCTTACAATTAACACTTTGTAATACTGAAAACTTTAACAAACAAAAGGCAATTTAAACCCGAAACATTCATCATATTCATCCACAAATGTAGGAAACGGTTTAACCACAAATGCAAAAACCCACCGCGACTATAAAAAACATTCAATTTAGATCTATAATTTGGAATATCAGAGAACCTAGCTCTAATACCAATTGAAGGAAATCGAAACGAGATTTCCATGAGCAGCGAAAAAAGACTATTTCCAAATTACAATCATGAATCAACAAATCATTTACAGTCTACTTCAAACAAATGGTTATGCGATTCATACAGAAATTACAGCATGTAAAATACAAAGGAACAGAGAGTAAAACTCTACGCACATAGGCAGAAGCGTCTCCACGCTCCGTTGCGCGACCCCATCGAACAACAATGACCACGAACACTCGATCTACCACGACCGCAACACTGTACGAACATAGCACGAACACTTCGTGCTCGTCCTCAATGTTCTGCTTGGTCACGAACTCCTCCGCAACACGAAAGGCCTCCACAGCACTACGAACGGCCTCTAGAAATCCTCGATGGTATCGAGTTGAGTCTGACACCACCAACAAGGCGACCTTGGTATTCTCGGTGTGAGAATCTAGAAGGTGGTCTCTGTTCGGACTTGTATGAGGCAGACGAACAGAGGAAACAAACGATCGCATACACGACTGGGCAAGTGGGAGATGGTGGAGACCTATCGTATAGATCGATGCCCAATCATTTAGATAAAGCTATGCGATCGTCTAGCAAAAAGCTATGCGATTTTAGATTATCGTTTAGCTCGTCTGTTGCCTACAGACACTACACAATCGTTACCTTGGCACCACGATCGTTTAGCTCGCACCTGCTCGATCGTTTAGCTCGCCCAGCCGTCGTTTAAGTAAATCTGCATTGACTTGAATGACTTACGTGAGTTTTTTTTTTCGTGAAGAGAAAACTCAAAAACCTTTTCAAGTTTGTACAAAACTTCTTTCAAAAATAGGAAACCACTTTCCCTTTTAAACTCACGTTACGCGGAGGTTCCAAATGCAACCACTCTGATTATTTAAAAAAAGAATTAATTAATTAATATTAATATTATTATATAAACATAAATGATAACCACTTATGATACTAATTTTATAACCGACATAGTTTTATATTCATCTACATGAACCATATAAATATGTTTTTTTCTATTCATGCGTACTTTTAATGTAAATCTCATTTACATCATCCTCTAACTAGATGTTTTGATACATCAATACCGATTATATCAATATAGTCATCAAATCTCTTGTCAAATTTGAACATTTCAAATCAATACCAAGAAACTGATCCTCAACAGATCCAGAGCTACCAAGGGAGCCTCATAGGACCTGTAACTCCGAAGCTCCAACGGTACGTGAATAACTGACTAAACTCTTTAGTCACAGGATCCACCATTCGTTAACTGCCAGATACTCCACTAAAAGACTGACAGCTGAACTCCTCTTATTATAGATATATATTGTCCATCTTAACCAATTAGCAGTGCAAACACCTTCACAGATCGCTCGTAAGTCAGCTAGGCCAATAACCGTTATGCCCTTGTAGTTACATCTGTCTCCTTAAGTACCACTGATCCCTCTAATGAACTAAGTCATAGTCCACTATGACTGAGTCTTCTCTTCCAAAGAGAAGTTGTGGCCACTATGTTCAGCCCAGAATCAGCCTTAAGAGAGCAATCTCTCTACTTATCCCTGCTTCGGGAAATGAGTGAATTCTATCTTGTGGATTGAGTTCCCAGCTCCCAGATCAACAAGTCCCCAAAAAGGTAGGCATGTTAAGTTGGCAATCTGACCAACTCTCACCCATACTAATCAAAAGGACCGCACTCAAAGGCAGAAGTTCCCAAACACTCAGGATTGAGGTCGTGTCACCTATGTCGTTTAGGTGAGACGCAAATCTCTAGTATCAACGACGTTATATTCAGAGCTAGTCATCTCGTGGTCTAGGTCTTATACAAACTCTTTGTATAGGACACCCCCGCTCCACGTCTCCCACACATGGTCAGGATCTACCATCTATAGTAGTTTAACACACTTGCAAACCTCTACAAAGCGGACCGTATCTGTAGTGTCACCAGGATCAGGTATCCACTTTAATCCTTATACAAGACCCGATTTAAGGTTATCACTTAAGGCCTGATCCACTTGTAAATCACATATACATGCTTAAGTTCACATAAGATAACTAAGGAGCTTTGTTTATTGGATATGAGTAAATGCCAGAATTAAATAACATTTATTTTATTCATTGAACAATGTGTATCCTTACAAAACAGCGAGACTCCGGGAGAATTAGGACACCAATCCCAACAAATGGTATATCAGAAAGGAGAAATCGAACCCTGTTAGACATTGTTCGGTCTATATGAGTTATGCTTCCCTACCGGACTCGTTTTGAGGTTATGTACTACATACTACAACTTATATTTTGAACTGTGTTCCATCCAAGAGTGTTACAAGAACACCTTTGGAATTATGGAATGGTCGTAAAAATAGATTATGCCATTTTAGGATCTTGCCCAACATATGTGCTTGAGGAAAATCCTAAGCAACTGGAACCTCATTCAAAACTATGTCTATTTGTAGGCTACCCAAAAGGAATCGAAGGTGGTTACTTCTACGCTCTTAAAGAAAATAAAGTGTTTGTGTCGACAAATGCTACATTTTTAGAAGAGGGCCACAAAAGGGAGCATAAAACCCGCAGTAAAATTGTGTTAAGTGAACTTTCCAACGAAACTACTGAATCATCAACAAGAGTTGTTGAAGAAACCAATACCTCAGGAAGGGTTGTTGAAGTTGGATCATCTAGTAGGTCAAATCCACCTCAAGTGTTGAGTGAACCTCGATGTAATGGGAGGATTCGTAAACTCACCTGTCTGTTATATGGATTAACAGAAATCCTAGCTATGATAGCTGACGGAGATGTTGAGAATCCATTGTCTTACAAGAAGGCAATGAAAGATGTTGATAAAGATGAGTGAATCAAAGCTATGGATCTCGAAATGGAGTCTATGTACTTCAATTCTGTTTGGGATCTTGTAGATCAACCTAATAGTGTTAAACCTATAGGTCGCAAATGGATCTACAAGAAAAAATGGGGTGCTGATGAGAATGTGCAAACCTTCAAGGCTAGACTTGTGGAAAAATGTTATACTCAAGTTGAGGGAGTTGAATATGAGGAGACTTTCACCTGTTGCCATGCTGAATTCTATTTGGATCCTCCTATCCATTGTCTCATATTATGACAATAAGTTATGACAAATGGACGTCAAAACTGCTTTTTTGAATGACAATCTTGAGGAGACCATTTATATGGAGCAATCTGAGGGATTCATTGTTGGGGTTGATGCCTTAAATCTTGTAGGGTCCTGTAGTTTATAAACATTTGTATGAATAAACATTTTGTGATTTATAATATATGAAATTTTATTCACTCCAGTCTATGAAATATTTGATATTTTAGTTGCATTAACCACAAACCAATAAACTAAGATCTATGGTTATCGTTGTAACTTAAACATGTATATGGGAACATACAAGTGGATTGTATTTTAAGTGATAACCTAAATGGTCTATAGAATATGGATAAGAAGGGATACCTTATTCTGGTGACATTACGAGTATGGCTCGCTTTGTAGGTGTTACAAATGTTGTAAAGTGCTACAAATGATCTGATCCTGATCATTTGTGTATTGACATGCGAGTGAGGATATTCTATACAAAATAGTTTGTATAAGACCGGACCACGAAACGTTTGATCTTGTTATATAACGGCGTTCATAATTGAGACTTCCATTTCACTAGGATGACCATAGGTAACATGACCTTAATCCTTAGTGAGTTGTGAACTTCTGTCTATGAGAGCGGTCTTTTGATTTGCATGGGTGAGAGTGACCAGATCGCTGACTCAACAAGCCTACCATTTTGGGGATTCGTCTGATTGGGGAGGGGCCTGGGAACTCAGCTACACAAGATGGAATTCACTCCTTCCCCGAAAGGGGTAAGTAGATAAATTGCTCCTTTAAGGGCTGATTCCAGGGCCTGAACAATATAACGCCACACCCTATCTTAGCCCAAGAGGGGTTTAGTCATAGTGGGACTATGATCTATTATTCATTAGAGGAATCAGTGGTACTTAAGGAGTTAAATGTAACTATAGGGGCAAAATGGTAAATTGGCCCAACTGTACTTACGAGCGATTTGTGAAGGGTCATCGTACTGTTGATTGGTTATATCCAATGGACACAGAAATATATTTGTAGTGCGAAGAGTGCAGCTATCGATCATTAGTGGAGTGCCCGACAGTTAACGGATAGTAGATAATGTGATTAAAGAGTTTAGTCAGTTATTCACATATCGTTGAAGCTTCAAGCTATAGATCCATAAGGTCCCCTTGGTAGCTCAATGGATTCAAGTTGAGAATCAAGTTTTGGGTTAGTTTGAAATTGTTTGATTTGAGGAACTGATATTTAAATATGATTCAAATTTAATTTCTATGAATTAGATTCATAGTTATTAAATTTAATATAAATATGATTTATATTAAATGTCATAAAAGAGAAAAAGAACTATGATTTATATGTTGTATATGATGCAATATTAAAACTATAGGTTATAAATATAATATGATAAGTTAGTTATTGTATTTATTTATAATTTATTAAGTATATGATAATTAAATTTCTTTTTCTCAATAACCAACCTCAGTGGATGGTTATGTGGTCTAATGGTAATTGAGGGATAAAAAGAAAACAATTTTCTATTGTTCCCACACGTTATCAGACTCACTATCGAGTGACTACACGATCGCATCGAGTTTACTACACGGTAGTGCTCTCAGCTAAACGATCAAGGATCCAGTCTATGCGATAGACTTCCATCTTCTACACGATAGTATTATCGCTTACTTGATTGTCTCCTCTTCTTCTGTAACTCTTCCCTCAATCCAAAATAAGCCAGAGCCCACCACTCCTGGATTCTCACACCAATAATAACAAGGTAATCTAGTGGTAGTGTCCGGATCTAATTGAGGATTGAGTTTATTCTTGCTGCTGTTCGAGGCAATTCGAGTTGCTCGTTACGTTCGAGTTTGATCGAGGAATATACTTGAAGAAAGGTTCTTCAAAGATATTGTTTCTTGATCCCTTGTATTTAATTCAAAGCATGCTGTAATTTATGATTTAATGCATAATCGTTTCTGTGTGACTGTGAATGTATGAGTTCTTTCACAGTGGAGTTTGGACGATCCGTTTCCGCTCATAGGTCCTCTATATTTAGAGTTCCTTCATTCATAACCATGTCAAGAGCAAAAGGTTGCAAGCTTAATAGGTCCATCTACGTTCGTGTTAGATCCGGTCGATTTCGTGAATCTCCATCAATGTTCGTGCCAGATCCGACTGGTGTCCTGAAGCTCCATCAACGTTTGTGATAGATCCGTCTGGGTTCATGGTAGGTCTATTCGGGTTTGTGAAGTTTCGTTAACGTTTGTGGCAGATCTATTGGCGTTTGATAAGTTTTTCTTTGTTGTGGCATGTGCATACTGGAACACCATTGAAGAAGGTTCATTTTTAATTTCTTCTACCCTCTTGGATTGATTTAGTTTCTGAGCTTGTGAGATAAGCTTTTCTTTGTTGTGGCATGTGCATACTGAAAATCAATTTTCTGTTTGTGGGCTTAAAGGCAAAGTTTGCTTATATGGACTTATGGAGATATTATGTCATATTAGTTAGATAATTAGCAACTGTGCTTACTGTTTTGCAAACTGAAAGAAGGAACTCTTACTGTGAGTTCAAGGCAAAGTTTCCTTGAGAAGTTTTGCTCTGTGGAGTATGATCTTTTCCTTCTTGATTCTTGATTTTATTGTGGCAATTACCTATTTAGATGTCCATTCTAATTAGAATTATCTTATAATCATTTCAATTTGTGGTTCTCGGCAGTTAATGAATTCTTTTCTTACTTTAGTCTTTTGCTTGTGAAAAAGTACATGACATCCACTCAAATTCACTTTAGTTTTTACCATTTTTTACCATTTTTCTTGAATTCTTAAGAACATGAGATCCATTTTAACCTACTACTCTCTTGTGCATGTCTTTTACATATATTAGCATTAAAAAAAACTTGCCAACACTTTTAAGGTTGAGTACATATCTGGTATTTTCTCTCACCTATTCTTAAGATTTTATTATTTTTATTTTCTGAATACTCCGTTCAATGAAACTAACTTCTTCTTGTGGCTGACAGAAATTTCAAGATTAGTGACGATGATGGTGGTCATTCAAGAGAAGGGTAAATTTTATTTGATCTCAAATCATTGTCATAAAGCACTGCTTCTCTTCAATATAGCTATTAGTCTTTCCTCTTAGTTTATTAAGTTTACTTGTTTGGATTTATAATTAATTTTTCCTTTGAGTTGTTTATAGTGTCTATTCTATTGAGCATCGTAGTTCATGAGTTTCATCCTTTTGTTGAGTTTATTTTTTCATGATTAGTTGAGTTGTTTGTGTTTTTGTCATATGTTCTTTTTGTTTGTCTATGCTTTGATAAACGTTAGTTGTTTATGGTTTTTCGATTAATATTGAGTTGTTTGTGTTTTTGTCATATGTTCTTTTTGTTTATGTCTACGCTTTGATAAACAATTTTCTTCTTTTTGGCTATTGTTATAATTTTATTTTGTTAGGTTCAAGTTTGATATGTAATGCTAAATTTTGATTCTCATAGACTTGGAAAGAAGATAGGAAGATTGTATTGGGAATATTTTGTTGAGTTTTAAGAAAGTGGACAAGTAGAAAATGTGCATTTAACACAAAATAGACTTCATAACAACGTTAATAACAATTACAAGGTAATATTTATAAGATGATTAAATTCTAGTTTGTTCTAAAATATTGGATTAGATTCATTGTTTGAATGCTTTTTTGATGTTTAGATTCATTCTAGGTATGAAGCAAGTTATCAAAAAGCTAAAGAATCAGAGGCTTAGGTTGCTTGCCTGAGTTCAAGTTGGGTGTGGTGATGCCAATGACTTCATTAGAAAAAAGTTAGGTGAGGTAAAACGGACGATGGATATAGCTTGTGGAGGAATGAATAATTATATTAGTTTTGTTGAAGTGAATTAGTTATTGTTATGTTTGTTGAAATTTGTGTATACAAATATCTTATTAGTTATTGTTATGTTTGTTTATCTTTGTAAGTTAAATATACCTTGTGGAGAAATGAATAATTATATTAGTTTTGTTGAAATGTATTAGTTATTGTTATGTTTGTTGAAATATGTGTATACATCCATATAAATATTCGTTAGTCAACCTTTTTCATTGTCGGTTAGTACCCTTATAATGTTGGTTTTTGACTAACATTATAGCCTAGTTTTGTATTAGTGATAGCTGGTTTATATATTAAATTAAATATTATTTTTTAATTAATAAAATACTTTTACCGACGCTTACATAAGTTGCAAAAGATACTTGCAATGACCATTGGTCCTCCTTTAGCAACAATTTTATATGTTGTTAAAACTTAACTTTTAGAGACGAATTTTCAACGTCATTGTATAACACAAATAGTGACAAAACATAAAAATACACTTTTAGTAACGTGTTAGTGTTAGTAAAAGTCAAGTTTTAGCGGCGCGTAGTGAGTATGTCACTAAAATATTTGACTACGCGGCTACCGCGACATTCACAGCGACGCGTCTCTACACGTTGCAATACTTCGACCTTTTTTTGCTTTTAGTAACATGTTTTACTCATCATTGAAAGTTATTTTTCTTGTAGTGTTTAGTTAAATGTATGTATGGATGTATGTTGTTAATCATTTCATTACTTTATTATATAAGTGTTACATAAGTTTAGTAATGAAATGAAATTGCATGATGCATGACACTACTTTATGTGATTTTATAATCGTTATACTCTTATTAAATACATCATAACATGCAATGAATGATTTTAATTTGTTTCATTTATTTTTTAAAAGTTATAATTACATGAAATTATAAATTGAAATAAATAATTCAGAACTATATACAAACCTTAGGTTAAAATTATTTTTAAATGGTTTTAAAATACGATTCACATAGATCTAAGATTACATTTTTAATAAGATTAAAAATTAAGTTTAATATTTTAATCAGTTTAGTAAGATTAAATTGATTCTAATTAAAAGATTAAATTTGTAGCAAATATATCTATGAGGGACTTTTTAGTATCTTATTCTCTTTTGTTTTTAACATAGAAGAGTCTCTCTGGTTCTTCCCAAGAAATACACGGACAACAAAAAAAAAAATCATCTCTCTTTAAACTCTCTCCCTTTTCCAAAACTTAGAGTCCACACACTCATGAAAATTCTCTTCCCCAACAGAGAATATGGAGGTTGCTTTTGTAACGATGTCCTCGTTGACGACCTTTTGGTTCATAATTGATCGTGACTGGAGAGGAGACTTTCGTGAAGAAGGCTTTGGCTTCAAGGGTAAGTTGATTCAAACTCTTTCTCTTCCTTTATTGCATGCTTTAATTTTCTGATAATGCATAATATTTAATTGTTCTGTAAACTTCAATTCTGTGAAAAATTAAAATTGGGACGATCTCGCTTTCACATTCGAACTTCACCGTTCCTTCAGTCATATCTCAACTCTAACACTTCAAATGGTCCCTTATTAAAAATAGAATTAGATTGCATCTATTGCATTTGGGCCTTCCAAAATGGGTCATTAAAAAAAACCATATTTGTTCCCTATAATTCGAGACTTGTTCGGTTTTAATTTATGTACTTTCAAATGTTTAATTTTAATCTCCGTACTTCCAATAAATCTTAAATCTAGTTTTTTGCAACTAATTTTTATTGAACTTGATTAATAATAACAATAATTTTCATGTATAAAAATACAACTATGAATATGTTTAAAAAGTTACAAGAGAAAAGGTAATAGATCGAAAAAAATTGGAAAAATAAACCGTAAACTAGTAGTATAGACTAAATTTAAAATTTATTGAAAGTATATAAACTAAAATTAGACAATTGAATATTTTTATGCAAATATATTATATATAGATATATATATTATTAAAATAAAAAATTGAAAAATAAATTTAAATCAATAAATATTTTATGATTTTAAAACAAATTAACATGTCTTTTACTTATATTATACTTACATTAATGACATTTTGTTACTTGTATATTTCGTAAATGTTTCTAAGATATAATAGAAATATCGATTCACCCCTTATATCGATATCAAACTTACGGAAATGTGGAAATATCAAAATGTCAACGAAAATTTAATTCTAGATTGGTAACATTGTTTTTCCAGTCGGCTTTCTTGGCCCAAATAAGTAATTATTAGTTGACAATATGTAGCATGACTAACTCATAATATTAAAACAAAAACAAGAAAAATATAAAAGAAAAAAAAATCAAACCAAACCAAACAAAGATAAGGAAGATCATGATATTAGTAAGACTTAACAACAGAACTAAGATTGATAAACCTAAATATATCGAAATGTTAAAATAAAATAGATACAACATGATACAATTATCCAATACTGAATGTGTAACTTATTCTTACAACAAAACAATGCTTGGTGCAGTTTATTTCCATGAAAAAAAAAACGACATATCAAATAACAGAGGTGGTTTGATGAATTAGGCTGACCTCTTGCAAATGAAATCATAAGCAGCCTCCACAAGACTCCTGTGTGCAGCATCCTCGGAAGGCAACTTTAAGAGAGATGCAACTTTTAAGAAAGCAGCATGTTGAGTGGCAAAAGCAGATTCTTCCATTTCAGAAAGCACTTTGGTTGGAATTTTGGTAGGTTTCGATATTGCCCACTGCATTGCCCAAATTGCCAGTGGCCTCATGTACCCTATTGATCTATATCTATCATCAACATCCCAAGCTTCTGGGGTTTGAAATGAATACCTGCAAAGCCCACAAACCATTTTACTTTTAGAGAACTCAAGAACACATAGAACAAACAAACAATCTAAAAGATAGAATTACATTGCAATATCCATGACGATATTACAATATACTATAGCCTTTCGAGAGGACTACTCTTTCAGATTTCCCAATTAAAAAATAACTACCAAATTCTTCGTACCTTTCTCTCAACACATTCCCTCTATTTATAACTAAAAATAGGGGCGGATTTAATATGGGTCCGGGGCTCGTCCCCTCAACTTTATACTCTTTATATATATATATATATAAGAAACTTATATAATTCAAAACTACTAATTAGCCCAATGTTAGTAAATTTGCCTACCAATTGCTCTAGACCTAGGATCGGGCCCTGCTTAATATATTTATTTTTATTAAATTATATAAAGTCTCTGTCAACAAAATTTCTGGATCCACCATTAACTAAAAAGTCCTAATAAATTTACTAATTATTAATATGCCCACCTAATAACCATATTAATATTCTACTAATAATCCTACTATTTTCGGATAATCCAGCATTGATATTGGAGTTTTGAAAATCTAACGGTTAATTTCCTACTCCTACATTTTGATGGTTGAATCAATCCAATCTCTAACTTTAGAAAATCTCAATTGTACCTGTATTATGAATTGTGATTCTATACAGTTGTCTCTAGTGCTAATAAATAATAATATCAACAGAGTAATTGCATGACACTTTATTTTGTTTGTCTAACTATCAACTTTCTTCCATTAATTGTTTATTGCATTATATCAAATCAGCAAACTACCCCAATGATCAAGCTATGTCATCATTTAGATAAGGATAATAATAGCAGAGATTAAGAGATTAAAAAATGTAATTAAAAATTTTTAAAATTTGTTTGAAAACTATTTGGTTTTGAGTTTTTAGAAATTTAAACTTATAGATAATACTTTCACTTTGTTTTTGTTATTATTTTTCACCCATTTTTGCAAAAACTAAAAATAAGTTTTTAAATTTTTTTTAAATTTTAAAAATTAACTAAAAATTCAAATATTTCTTTAAGAAAAGTGAGATTGAAGAAAATTAGAAAAAAACCAGCCTAACTAAAAAAAGCATCATTATCAGACCTGGGCCTAAAAGGAAATATAGTTTTCCAAATTATTTAACTAAAAAGTCATTTTAAGTCCATAGTTATTATGAAATAGGTAAAAAAAAAATCATCCTTTAGGTTGGTATCATTTGGTTTTTTATTTTTGAAAATTAAGTATATTTTCACTTAATTTCTTACCATAGTGCAACTTTATCAAGTAAGACAATTGAATTTTTAGTCAAACAAAAAACAAGAACAATTTTTTGAAAATTACTTTTTTTAGTTTCTAAAACTTTGTCTAACTTTTGAAAACATTGATAAAAAGTAGATAAAAAAACAAGAAACTTAGAGGTGAAACGGATGTTTCAAAGCTTAATTTTTAAAAACATAAAAACAAAAACCAAATAGTTATCAAACAAGTCTTATAAACCAACGTGTAAGTTGGGAGGATTCAAAACGAGCATAAAATTCAAATAAATTTACTCCCTATATTAATTTTACGATTAAGCTGAGAAAAGTTAGTCAAAACCCAATGGAATTCCAGAATAAAAGGAAACAAAGTGTTGTACCCGAGGCCATCTTGTGCCCAAGCCGCTTGATGAATGCCCATTGCAGTCTGGAACCCGGTTTCAACCAATCCTTCTTGAATCATAGAGGCAGCAACAGAGTATGTAACTCCAGGCCAAATCTCCTTTGGCTGCAATATCGATTTATCAACCCTTCCATCTGGAAACATTCCATTCACTGCCCCTCGTGTTCCTCCCTTCACCTTCATCACATTGAAATTGTAAATCTTCTCAAGTGCACTCCTTATCTTCTCTTCATCAGCAACGGGACAAAGCCCACATGCTCTAGCATACCTGTTTTTTGCGAATGTGAAACATGGTCAAATTGGGGGGGAAAAGCTAACAGAGACCATTTTGTTCATCTTCTTTTAGTTTTTGTCACTTCCCATATCTCCCAACAAGTGTATGAATCCAACCCCTAATATGATAGTTGATAGATATCATGTTAAACTACTGCTCAATCCTAAACTTTTTGGTTTATAGGTTTAGGTAAAATATAGTTTAAATACTATTTTAGTTATTGTACCTTCAACGTTAGTTTCTTTTAGTCCTTGTATATTTCAAAGGTACATTTTAGCTACTCTACTCACAACTTCGATTTGTTTTGATTCTTATACTTTCAAAAAGTCTGTTTTAATTCTATACTTATAAAAAGTGACTATTTTGGTTCTTTGAAATATGAGATAAAAATGAAAATGAAGGAACTAAAATGATTACTAAAATGAACTAAAGTTACAAACATTTTGAAAAGCACATCAACAAAGTGTACTACTAACGCAGCATTTAAACCTACAACACGATATTCTGTTCATATTCTTAACAAAGACTAGAGACTGCTCCATAATCATGCAAATTCAACCCGGTCATATGAGATCCAGAAACGTAAATGCAAGTAAGAGAGAATCAATCAAGTGTTCTTCACTCACCATTGTCCAGCCAGTTGATCAGCTTGAATAGACGAACTCCAAGGACCCTTACTGTTGTCATAGTTGAAGTAGGAGCCATTCCATAACGTGTCATAAACACTTTTGGCCTTCTGATACTTGGTCCAAAAGTAATGAGCAGCGGCTTCATCATCAACCTCAGAAGCCAATGCTGAAGCTGCCTGAAGAGCAGCCACCCACAAGCCACCGCAATACGCACTCACACCCTTCACAGTCCAAGTATCATAAGTCTGATCAGGGAACCCCTCATTCTCAATCATCCCATCTTTATCCTTATCAAATTGCTCCATAAAAGCTAAGGCCACATACACCGAAGGCCAAACAGATTGAGCAAAATTCTTATCCCCTGTAGCAACCACATCTCTGTAAACCTGAAGAACAAATTTGGAACCCAAATCCTTCCATCTGGTGACATTCAAAAGGTTGTAAGCATTGACTTCAAACCAAGGATCATTGAACCCAACATCGTGAGGGACAGCTCCAAGAACTTTCCGAGGAACCCAATTTCCGTCGCTCATGATCTTGGCCTTTCTGGGATCGTGCATCAGTACAGCCGCGGCGAAATCCCTCTGAATGCTGAGTTCAAGTTTGGGGAAAAGCATAACGAGAGCAAAAGAGGAGTAGAAATGGACATCGTAAGTATTCCACATTAGGTATTGGCTTCCTTCGACAAGAAGTAAGTTGCCGACGTTTTCTTCTCCGGGATGAAGAAGTCTGGTTCCGAGTGCGGCGTTTGAAGGTCCGGCGCCGCCGTGGGTTTGATCGAAAATCTGAGACATTCTCTCGAGAATGTCGACGGCGACATCCTTGCGGTGGTCGCCGTTGAGTGCTCCGCCATTGGGCTCCGATTTTGATCTTTCGAGGAAGTATTTTTGATGGGTTATGGTCGATAGGTTTTGCAGCGGAGGTAAGCCGTCTGAGATTACCAAATTTGAATATTAAATACAAAACGGTGAATCAAATATATATACATTCTTTCCTCGGCTACGGTGGATTCAACATCCTACCTCTAGGGTCTGAACACATATCCATATTAATTATTATTAATGTTGATAAAAATATCATGAGTCTTCATATCTAATTGGAACGAAAAATCTCCGATTTAACCTTGGTCAAATCGAGGATTAAAGTAGGATCCTCGAGTTTATTTAAATTATTTTTTATTTCTCATTTTTTTAATTTTTTTACTTACTATCAAGTAAATATAACCGTTTTTCTAATGGAAAATTCTTATAAAAGTGCTTTGTATTGAACTTTTTTGTAAATATTTTTTTATATTTAAAAAGATCCCTTTTATAATTTTTGATTTTTTGATTTTTTTTTAAATTAGCTTATTAACTATCTTTTAATAAAAAAAAAATATCCTTCTTATATTCCACCAATATGTGAAATTAACAAGAATTAAGTATGATTTTTTTAATTTTTTTATTCAAATGGTGTTTTTCAATATTTTGGAGATGGGTCCTTGCAAGGACCTGATTCTCCAAGGAGAATTCGACTTCAATTTGGGGGAATAGGGATTAATTTCCCCCGGGGATGGAAATGCCCCCGCTCATCCCCTGTTGTCAACCCTAGTTTTGATTTAGTCCCTATAGTTTTGATTTAGTCCCTAATTTTAAACGTTACCCACTTGGTCTTTAAAATTTGAGTTATGTTTCAATTTAGTCCTTAAATTTCAAAATTTTATAATTTTATCTTTGAGATTTTAGTTTTGCTTCAATTTAGGCCATGGCTACTACTCCGTAAACAAAATCGCTACAATTGTAATTTAAATTTTAATATAGATAAAAATAATGCAATTAAATTAATTATAATTTCTAAATTTAATTAATTGACATTGACTCAAGTGTATATTTGTTTAAAAAAATGTAGTTAAAATAGTAAATCTTGAAACTAGATACTGAATTGAAATAAAATTTCAGTAAAATTAAAATTTTTTGAAATTTTTTGAAATTTATGGACTAAATTGAAACCAACTTACTTAAGAATCAACCCCTAGAAACCAATTTTTTCTTAGAAGATTGATGAATAAATTTTTGGGCCATTTCAAGGTTTTATTCTAATTTAGTTCGTATAATTTTCATTTCAATTCTATTAAAAATTTCAGCAATTTGTGGTGGTTTTTCAATAAATTTATTAGAATTTTTCTTTTGTTTTCAAACAACCTTTTTATTATTTTTTTCATTTTTTAAATTAACTATAAATGCATTGTAGTTGCACTATGTACAAAGTAGACAAATTCATAGTTGAAAGAAAAGAGATGAAAGTTTTTAATATATTAAAGGCTAAAACAAATAGTTTTGAAGTTCAAATTTTAAAAATGATTTTTTCATGTTAGCATTATGTAGCTTTTTATAAATTAAAGAAAATTTAAATTAAAACTGTAAAATCATCCTATAATTCAAAACTTTAATGAGCAAATATCCACTTACACCTATTTTATCAATTTAAATTATAAATTAATAATTATATCAATTTAAACCTTAAATTTTCATAAATATTTAAACACTCGATTATATTCCATTTGGATAGACATCATATGAAGTCTATAAATTTATTAATTAAATTTATAAACTTATATAAGCAAATCACTTTAGACTCTCAATTAATATTTCACCATTTTGTTAAATTGATATTCGAAGAAATCTATATATGTATAAAATTTGATGCATTGACGATTTTCAAATATAATCCTAATAAAAGTTCTAAATCAATTCACTTATAACAATTTAGGAATTTAATTGGAAATCATTAAATGTCTTGCATAATATTTTTCAATTGATATATTTACAAAATTTTGAGATTTAAATTGACACAAATATTAATTTGAGATTTAAATTAATACAACTCCAGAACTTTAGGAATGTAAATTGATTTTTTTTCCCAAACTTCTAGTGCAAACAATGTAAGATAAAAATAAAATTTAACTATAAGGCTAAATTATAAGTGTAGTCTTTGAATTTGAAATTTATACATATTTGATTCCAACATTTTTTTAGTGTTTAATAGGTATTTAAACTTTTAATTTTGTGTTCAATATGTCTATGATAAATTCAATTTTTGTAACAATTACTAATATATTAGATATAAAATTTAAACAATGAAATATTAAGTCCCCATTTAATAACTATTTTGTTTTTGTTTTTACTTTTGAAAATTAAGCTTACGACACTACTTCCATTTTCTAAATTATTGTCTTTGTTATTTACTTTTCATAATGGTTTAAAAAACCAAGTCAAAATTTGAAAATAGCTTTCAAAAAGTTGTTTTTGTTTTTTGAATTTGGCTAAAAATTTAATGACTTAAGAAAAATGCAAATCATCTATACCGCCAAAACATTTGATTTTTCTTTTTGCCCTGGATTGGTTATAGGGTCATACGAGGTAATTTTACATTAAAATCATTAAATGAAAAAACCCTATTTAATGTTTACATTGATTTTTTTTTTTAAAAAAAAAAAATATCAACCATCACACTTACCAATTCAAAAGATTTGATTCAAAATATATTATTAATCTTTAATTTTAATATTTTTATTTTTTTAAATTTTCACGTTAAAATGATTAGATATCAACTATCACAATAACCGATTCAAAAGATCTGATTCAAAATAAATTATTTATCTTTGATTTCAAGATTTTTATTTTTATTATTGTTTTAATTTCACAAAGATTTGATTCAAAATAAATTATTTATCAATTTTATTTTTATTATTTTTTTGAAAAAGAATCTTATTATATTTAATAATTCTAAGATTTGATTTAAGATTAAATTAAATTAAAATTAAAAAAATATATTTTTTTATATATAAATGAACTAAATTCTGCTCACAATTTTCTAAATATTTCCTTTTATTTTCTTTCTTAACTTCATATTTATATTTTTATATTTCGTTATCATTTTTTCTTTCTGCTCCATGCTATTTCTATTCTGATTGAGATATCTATACCAGTCTGATTCCATGTAACTCCTTTGTTTAGTATTTCACTAATGACTCTGTTTACTTCTTTTTCTACTTCTATAGTTAAACATTTCTCCATTTTTATATTCATGATGCACTGGTCCCCTATGTATGATCATTTTTTAAATTTTCTTGCCATCTTGTTAAACTAATTTTTCTCTTACAATTAATTAAGCTTATGACCTTACAAGTTTTTTTTTCCCTATTAACAAGTGTAACCATAAACTAGCTAAGGCAAGAAGATTTAGATTGAATAATCTTTTTCCTTTTTGTTAAAAAAAAAATAGTGAACTGATAATAGTAGTTATACATATAGTAAAAATATGTTTTATTTTTAAAGATTTTTTTATTATAAATGGAAATATTATTAGTTAAATAGTTTGTTTGTCTTAATATCAAGTATTTAAATTGATAACAAAATTAAAAAAAAAAAAAAAAAAAATGGAAGACATCATTTGATAGTTTTCTCTTCCTCATTAAATATTAAGTTCACTTTATTACATTTTAAGACTCTTATTTCAATTTATACATGTATATTTCATTTTTAAAATTACGAAACACGTGCAATGCCCGTAGTTTCAATTAGTTGTAAGAAATGTGAGTAAAATAGACTTAATTTTAAAAAATAAAAACCAAATAATTACCAAACGAGATTTAAACTGATGTGTGTCTAGTATATACATGAATTTTTATTAATAATAGATATAAAATTTAAGGTGTTGAAGAACTAAATAGACAAAAATTTAAAATTTAAGAACTAAATTTAGTATTTAACCTAATTATAATAATTTAAACGTTTAGGACCGATCAAAAAGAGAAACAAAACGCTAGAATATTTATCTGTACCAACCTCCAGCTCTTGAATAGTTTGCTAATTCACCTAAAGAAAAGGGAAAATTCCCCACCCTGCCCAACTAATTAACCAATTAACTATACATATATTTACACATAAATATTCACAAACAAGCTTACCATGATATTTTAAACAAACATATATATTTATATATATATATATATATATATATATATATATAATATATATATATATATATTAAGTGATTTTTTTATGTATATATTGAATGTAGCTAGCATTTGTTTACTGTAGTTTTATATATGGTTGATTTTAGTTCACTATGCTTTATGGAGTTAAATTTTTTTATGATATCTTTGTACATAAAATGTTATTGTTTTTAGTAACAAAATGTTATGGTGTTTTATTTAAAATGTAATAATAATGATATATTTAATATATAAAAATTTATTGAGATTGGGAATAAATTTAAAGTTGTTAAAAAATTAATAAATTTAAAAAATCAAACATAGAATTTCAAGTGGATGAAGAATGAGATGGGGACGAGTTGGGAAAGATATTCTCGTTCCCATCCTATTTTGTGGACATCTTTATTTGCAGCTTTAATTTTTTTAACCGTTCTTTATTCGAAAAAGATATTTTCTATCGGATGTTATTCTCGTATCATGGAGGTTGGATTGTAATTTTTCTTATGGATGGTAAGAAAAGAAAAAATTAAGGCTGCTAGAGAAGTACCTGTCCAAATTGTTCCACCAGCATTCAAGAAATACAGCTCATTCAATAGAGTGACAGGGTACCTACAATAACATTTACCAAAAATCAAATATCAATCCATTATTACTTCTTTTCAAAATAAATAAATAAATAATTCCATTAATACCTGTTAGACAACTATTGCATTTTAAGTTATTTGGTCTAGGTTAAAAAAATAGGACAAATTGCAAAAATCACAATATGATTGTAGTTATAATTATACCCTTAAACTTTTAATTTTAAAAATTAAGCCCCCAAACTTAAATGAATATTAAAATTAGGTCAAATTGGATCTTCAAATTTACATAATTGTATAAATTGTATCGTTTGAGGGTTCAGTTTTTACCAATTTCAACAATTATTGTAAGTTTGAGAGTCTAATTTTAACACTTCTAGAAATTTAGAGACCCAATTTTTACAACTAAAAGTTTGAGGGTATAATTACAACTATAACCATACTTCAAGAGTGACTTTTGCAATTTGTCCAAAAAAACAAAAACAAAATTTCAAAACTCCATTTCTAATAAAAACTTATACCTATTAATTTCTGTATTTTTATTGTCTAAATTTTAGGATTATTTCTTAATACAGATGTAAGTTTAAGTTTTTAAATGCTCGTTATTATATTTTAAAATTTGGTTAAGAATCAAAGGGGTAAAGAAAGATGAAAAATATGGTAGAACCATTGTAAGATAACAAACACAAATTTTAAAAACTAAAAATCAAATGATATCAAATAAAATCTAAAAACATTTTTTAAGTTGATGAATTTTAAAAATAAAAGAAATTAATGAAATAAAAATAGATGCTTTTGAATGGGACCTATATGAGAAATTTTAGGTTTGTTCCAAGGAATGTTAATAACTCACCATTCTGGTAGCCTTTTGTCTTCAATGATTGGCCTTTGCCATGCTTCTATCTGGGCCTCCCATTTTCCATGCTCTATTTTCAATTTTGAATTCACTTATTAAAAACACTCATTTCCAAATTTTTAATTTTGAATGGACAATGATTAAGAACAACACCGTCCACATTTATCGCACATTAAATAGATAAAAATAATTTATTTTTTAAAAAATATTTGTCACACGATAAACTTTAATTGAATAGCCGTCTAAATTGTACGGTTTGATATATCTAAATATTTTTCTTTTGAATTTATGATAGGAATTAAAGATTTACCTAATATTGCATCACGTGCTATAATTTTAGCTGCATCTCCAAGAGTTCCATAGAATTTACTATAACGCCTGCAATAAATGGACATATTATTTTGAGGAAATGAAAAAGAGAGTAAGGTAGAGATTAAATTTTTTTTCCATTTTTTAAAGTTTCGTTCCATGAAAGGTTGATTTTTTTTTTTTAAATTCAAAATTTTGCTAATTTTTTCCTAACTTTCTTATCATTGTTTTCATTTTTTAAGAAAAAAATTTGAATTATCAAATTTAATTTCTAAAACTATAACTTTTTTAAGTTTTCAAATATGGCTTAGTTTTTAAAAATATTTTTTGAAAGTAGTTAAAAAATGAAATAATACAATAGGCGGAAATAATGCTTACAAGCTTACTTTTTAAAAACTAAATAATCATCATACAAAGTCTTAATTATTCAATCATGGTCGAGTTGTTTAAGTGTCAATTTTCCAATTGAATAACCATAACTTAGTAGTGACATGTGTATTCTCTCTTAAGGTTTAAGGTTCAAATCTCTATACTCTATGAAACCATTTTTTTTTTTTTTTTCTGTAATGCAAATCACCATAATATTGGATGTCTCAATTTTCAAATGTCCGACATCTTTAGATAACTATATTTGTTTTAATGAATAATTTTGCAGATATTTGGGAATGCTAGAATAATGTGTTTATTAGGGGCTGTTCAAATAACCCGACAACTCAAGCAAACCAAACTACCCAACCTGAATTGTAAGGGTTGACTTGGGTTAAATCTTCTATCTTATTATTATTTTCTTAGGTTGGATTGAGTTCAGATTACATTTTAAAAATTCGGGTGACCCAATCCAACCTAAATTTCTATCATTATTAATATATATATATATATATATATATATATATATATATTTGTTTGAAGTTTAAAATAGATCTCTCGAATTTTTATATTTAACATTTGAATTTTATTAAGTTTTAGTTATGAATATGTTTTTAGACAAATTTAGTATTTTAATTTAATAAAAAGGTACTAAAAAATAAATAACCTACCATTCAACTCCAATTTCAAAGTTTGGGTTGGAGATTTAATTTGAGTCATTCGGATAGTCAATCCAATCAATCTTAATTTTTTTTTTTTTTGTTAGTCTAAAAAATTCTCTTAATCCAATCTAATCTAACTTAAATAGATTTTTAATATTTATGTGGTAGGATTTATACTCGAGGTAGATTAGTGAATAAAGAGGAATTAAGGAAGGAGGTTGACCTGTGGTAGGTCTTTCCATCGAATTTAACTTCCGGGCAGTCCCATGCCAATGAGAAAGTGACCGTACGGGCAACTGAAGAAGGAATGGTCAACGTGGCTGCTACAGCTGCTCCAATACTAGAGCCTGGCTTTGAACCCTCGTATTGCCCAACGCTCCCAAGCTTGTCAAACGATCCATGCTGCAATAAGAATAAAAAATAAAAAAAAAAATAGAAGTTTCATATGCAATTAGCTCATACAAGCTTTTTACATCAATATTTCAAATCCAAACTATTGATCTTACTATTTTAGGTCATAACAATTTTGTTTTTTTAGTACTACAATTTTTATATATCTTAAAAAATTATTTTTAAATTCTTAATTAATTTTTTCCCTAAAAAACCATGTTTTTAAAAATTATGGTCTATTTTGCGTTTTTTATTTTTGAAAATTAAGTATATATCCTCCTCATTTCTTACTATTATTTGTCTTAGTCAAATTTAAAAAACAAAAACAAGTTTTCAAAAATTATTTTTTTAGTTTTCAAATTTTGACTTTGTTTTTTAAACTATTGATTAAAAAGTAGATAATACAGGGAGATATTTGAGGTGAAAACAGTGTCTACAAACTTAGTTTTTAAGATACAAATTAAAAACTCAATAATTATCAAGTGAAACCTATATTTTTGTTTAGTTTTTAAAACTTTATTTGATTCTTAAATCTATCAGAGAGAGAGAAAAAAAAAACTTAATTTGTAATTTTTAAAAATTAAATTAAGTAATTATCAGTCGAAACTTTTTTTTTTTTTTTCCATCCGGGTGGTGTTAAAAGACGAGAGTCTAATATTTTATTTTAAAATAGAAGAGCAAAATGAAAGTGGGACAGTTGTTGTAACGATTTAAAAAAGAGATAAATAATATGGTGGTGCCTTATACTCGTGATTGTTTCTAGATTTTTTTAATTGTTATTTTAAATAGTCATGATCGAGTGTCATCCTTTATGTAATTATGCATTCCACCGACAGTTCACTGACTTTTGATCTTTCTAGGAAAAGATGATATGGTTTGAAAAAGGAATGGTTCGTGAAAAAAAGGAGAAAAAAAAAAAAAGAAGAAGAAGTAAACTTGAAGTACATTATTACTTTTAACAACATTTTTATCGAAAGCAAAATATTGTTTTGGAAATAATTCACCAAATAATCCTTATATTTAAAGCATTCATTAACTTCAATGTATTTTACAAGAACAAGATTTTAATGAAACCTTTAAGAACAAAATATGATAAGGGGTATATGAGAATTGAGAATAGACTGCACCTAACAAATTATAAAATTGGTTTGAAGAACAGTAATAGCTCTTCGGTAGTTAAAGAAAATTGTGAGAGTGTGTGTGTTTTTTCTTTATCTTTATTATTATTATTATTATTATTATGAGAGATTATTGTTTCTGTAAATAAAAGCATGAAGGGAAAAAGAGGTGAGACTTAAAAAAAAAAAAAAGTAGAAAAGGTGATAATGGAATGATGTAGCGATGTACTAACATTTTTAATTTCTTGCCACATATCTTTTGCTGAAATGCCCTCGGAATCACCGGATATTACAAAGCAAGGACAGACTGAGATGTGAACATCATCAGTTTCCTCTGCTGCAATAGCATACGTTACAGTTGGTCGCCCTTTCGTGGTTCTGTTGAACATTTTACAAATATTTGTTTTTATATGAATAAAATTAGGAATAAATCTTTTTTTTTTTTTAAATATTCGGAAAAGTTTCTCAACTTCTTCGTGTTTAAATACTTTTGATATGTTGATCAATTTTTTTTTTTTAAAAAATAGAATTTGATTTGTGAAACTATGTACTTTTTATTGGTTAAATTAAAAAATGTATGTGGTTGCTTTCAATTTTGCTCATTTTATTTTAAAAGTTGCAAAAATAGTCTTCAATAACAACCCATTCAAAATGTCCTTTTGCTTATGATATTTTGAAAGTTTCGATTCTACCATTAAATTATTATTTTTAAGTACTATATATATATATATGAAAGAGGCAAAATGGAAACCAACCACGACACATTAGGGGTAATTTAATTGGTAGAATTTAGCTATTTTTAGTTTTAAACTACAATTAGAATTTGAAAAATGTTTTTAAAAGAAATTACTAAATAAACAAATTGTGAATTAATAAACTTATTTAAAATATTAACAAAATTGGAATAAATTGAATAACAAAAATTGGGTTTTTCTATTGAAGAGTACTCACTTGTGGTGTAAAAGGACTCCATGAGCTCCATCTTCTGCCCTGTTCACAGGTTAAGTTTTCAAACCTTAGAGAGGATATATGAATAACAAATTCGAGCCCATCCGAAATTGACTTTTTAAATGTTTAATAAAGTACTTTGAAATTCACTAAAAAACAATAATAATAAAAAAAAAAAAAATTAAGATGAAGAATTTGATTCATATCTTCACAAGGGAAGATAGAAATTCTTGACACTAAGGGGACGTTTGGCCTAAATACTGAATTTCAATAATGTTCATCATTGAAATTTATACATTTGTCGAGAAACTTCATCTTCCATCCTTTCTCTCTTTTGCACATCTATCAAAGAATTACATCTTACACAACTCTACATCTCAAACATAAATTTTCTAATCCTAATATATTAATTTTAGGAGTTATTTGGGGAGCTGAAATGTAATCAAGATTATTGGAAATCTGAAGGGTATTGGGATGTGTGAGGAATCGAGGCAGAATGAAAATGAAATTGTGAAGCATGAAAATGGTGGAACAGAGTGTTGAGTTGAAAATTGTGAAAATGAATGAGTTTAATATTACAAATCGGACTCAAAACGCTCAATTCAAACATGAGTTTTTGGATTGTATTAAAAACTCATTCTATTACGGTCACCCAAACAGTTCCTTAAATTTCAGAACTCAACTTAGTGTCACAAACACCTGTAGAAGAAAGATAACATATCCTTACCCCATCTTTGAGTTAAAGTGATGGCCAGTAAATCCAGATTTTCCACCCACTGAGTTCTGAAAAGGTTTAAAAAAAAACAGAGCTCCAAAATTCAGCAAGAAAATGCCTTACCACCGTATCAAAATGAACTATAAAAAGGAATTGGGAGCACTTACAGCCCAAGTAAACAGCAAAGTGACTTGTGCAGAAGTTTGACCTTCATTAGATAGCTGCCATATAAACCAACCACCACCAAAATCAATTTTTCATAACACATTAGCCAACAGTTTGTACATTAAATCGGTCAAATGATCGTCTAATTTTTCAATTTTCATTTGGCCATACATTGAATGTAAATACTGAGACTGGGAAACTGCTCTCCTTGTAATTGTGAGGAATAAATGGCGAAATTTGACGACAAACAATCTTAAGATCCGGGTCCGGTTCACCTAATTCAAAAAATTAACAAAAATATGCGGGAGAGAAGAAAATAAAAGACCCGTTTGGATTGACTTTTTAAATATTAATTATAAATATAAATAAAATATTTAGAAAGTCAATCCAAACATACTTAAATGAAGAAAAAATGGGAATTTGATTCAAATCATTATAAGTGATACCATCGTATATTGTCCAAGACCTCGGAAACAAAGCATGGTATGTACTATTTGCTCCACTCAAATTCCAATCCCATGATTCTATGCCATCCTGCTTTCCATCTCTAGAAAAATGCTCAAAGATATAAAATAAGAGAAGGAATTATACTGCTAGATTCGTTTCAAATCTCAAAACCATTACTCGTTAACTTGAAACCCATCTACATAGAATTATTCTTCTATATATTTTCACCGGTCCTTGACATAGATAGACTAGAGTAGTAATATGAATCTCTCATTAGTTAAAACTCAAAACATCAAAACTACTTAGCCACCTTCTTGTTGATAAGTTAGGTTCCATTTGGTATTGATTTTGGAGGCGTTAAAAGGTGATTAATTTTAACTATTTTTAATGTTTGATTTAATCAAGTATTAATTATTTCAAAGAAAAACACTTTGTAAAATCTAGAAACGTAAAGATCAAGTATCAATTATTTCAAAGAAAAACACTTTGTAAAGATCTTAGGGCTCTTTTAACAAACATTTCAAAATTCTTATCCTAATGCATTCTACCTTTTCACATTCAAATTAGAAGTTTATCAAATCCTCATTTATTACGTGTTATAGTTATTTTTTCTAAAATCATATGCCAACATAATTATTTTAAATGATACCAAAATCTCAAACCTTACTTGGATTTTTGTGGTTTGGCAAAGCATAATACAGATGAGAATTTGTTTCCATTTGGGCGTGAAACAAACACCTAAAACGGAACAATGTAGACATCAATCAAACAATTTAAATGAATGGTCAAATCATAAATTTAATTTTTATACTTTGAGATTTACATCAATTTGATGTACGAATTTAAAAATTTAAAAATTTAGTCTCTAAACTTTCCTAATTTGTTAAATTCACGAATTTAATTGGGAGAGAAGAACAAAGCAAAGACCACAGACTCAGAGTTTCAATATTAAACTAGTACGTAACTTAAACATGAAATGAATACAGAGAAGAATATGGAGATTGACTGACAGAGAATTGATTGGCTAAAACTGGTTCATCTTCACACGGTCCATAGAACATTTGAAAGCGTTGAAACTCTCCTCGGTAACTCCGCCCGATGCTTCCTGCACTAAAATTAATTCAAATGTCAGAAGAAAACAAGCAAATGTCAGACGGCGGCAGCAGCGGTGTAGTGGGAGGAGGAAAAGTGAAGGAAGCTACCTACCCTATTCCACCTAACGAAACGCCATGGTAGCATGTGATTGGTTGATCAGAAAAGAATTCGTAAACCGGAATCTGAGGAGAGAGCGAGAGAATATACAGTATAGTGAATAAATGATCAAATGAAACAGAAATCAGAATCGATTCGGAAGAAATTAGCAGTAGCAGTCATTATTACTCTTCCTTTAGCGGTTTCTTCCTTGCCGTGACGCCATAATCTGTAGCCTAACGAGCCCTAGAAAATCGAAAACAAAGCGAGCGGAATCAGATCACATAAAGAAGAAGGAACCGATTTCAGGGAGTCGAATCACAATATCCTAAGGAGTTAAGAAGTTGATTTAGAATGACCAGATGCCAAGCATCGGTGAGAGTGAAAGAGAAAGACTCTGGAGATTTTCCGGTGAAATCGAGCTTGCGTTTCCAGGTCAGTGATGGCGGCTTGGAGGGATCGACCTGCAAAATCAGAAGAAAGAAATCTCGTGTGGAGAGTTTAAGCGAGAGACTAATAATAACAATGCTTGTTTGAATTGAATCCAAATTTGTCAAAAGAAGAAGCCATGGATGAAGAAGATGACGGACCGTAGTTGATGAAGCTCCATTGCCGCCTTTTTCCATTCCGTTTGCTCTCCTCACTTGATACTTAACCAGACAGAGAGAGAAAGGACGGGGTGGATCACACTTGTTAAAAAATTTGATTATATGTCCATGTCCAACTACACTTGCTTTTTTTAAAAAAATGTTTTAGTTATTTTTTATTATTATTATTATTATTATTATTATTATTTTCCTTGAGAGCAATATTTGGTAAAACAAAATAATTGAAATATTGGACAATTCAATAGGATTTACTTTTTTTTTTTTGTTTGTTTAATTAAAATGCATTTTGGATTACTTTTAGTGTGGAGTTTGTTAGGGCCTATTTGGTAGAGAATTTGGAAATATAAATTCGAAAACAAGGACAGAGTTTATTTCATGTTTTCATAAATGTGTTTAGTAGCAGATTCAAAAATTGAATTATAATCTAAACAATTGTAAACTAGTTGTATTTACCCATAACATATTAGTTGACAAGAAACTATTATTAATTTATTTATGAATATGTTTTATGGTAAAAAAGTTTGTATAATTATTATTTTGTAATGTCATATAATTAATAGGATAAACTGAAAAATTAATCCCCATAGTTCGGAGGAAGTTAGAATTTAGGTCGTATAATTTATAATTAGAATTTAGTCCATATGATTTGATGAAAGCTTCATAAATAGCCCCCTATACTAGAGATTATTTAAGATAAAAAAAAAAAAAAGAATTTTAACAAATCATAGGGACTATATATGAAATTATATCAAACCATAGAGACTAAAGTCTAACTTTTATAACCATAGGACTAACTCCTAACTTTATCAAAACAATAGGGACCAAATTTATAATTTAACTAGTTTATAATATATTACATAATACATATTTTCATTTTAAAAAAATAAATTGAGTTTATAATAAGACATATTGTATTTATGAATATCTTTATCTTTACTTAATATAACTTTGCATCTTAAATCTTAAAATTCAAATTATGGATATAATAAAAACATAAAAATGTTGTTTTCTGAATTTGCACTATCTGGATCACAAAATCCGAGAACAAATTTCATAAACATAATTTGAATTGTCTGCCAAACATATATTCGTTGAACTCAATGAATCTAAAAATATAAAACAGAATCCAGATTACCAACCAAACAGACCCTTAACTTTTTAGTCCATCTATTTTCTTAATTTCAATGAATATTGAATTTAGTCTCTTAAGAGCATTTGGAGTAAGGAGTTTGTTATTATAGTACTAGGTTATTATAGTTAGGTTATAATAATTTGTGCTTGAGGTGTAGATTATTTTAACTTAGGTTATAATAGTATGTATTTAAGGTGTAAATTATTTTAGTTTGATAATGAAATAGTAAACACTGTAATAAAAGATTAAAAAAATGAAGAATATAAAAGAGTAAAAACTGTAGTAAATAGTAAAAACTACAGCAAATTGAGGTTTTAAAATAATATTAACCGTAACTAATTGGGGGTTTGAAATAATATTTGTCATAGGTCTCTTTCTCTTTCCTTATGGGACAAAGTTAACAGGTAAGCCAAATTGGGAATATTGTGGACCTACTGGATTGGGGGCATGTTGGACAGGAATAAGTTAATGGTTATTATAGTTTGTGGGTTATAATAGTCTATGTTTGGGTTGCATACCACTTTAGTATAATAAGAAACGATATACTGTAACAAAGTGGGAGAGAGAGAATGAGTGGAAGAAATTAAATACTTTGGCAAATAAAGTTTTGAAATAGTTGTACTATACTTAATTATAGGTTATAAATATTTGGTAATACCACCATTATATTTGGATCCCCGAACAACCAACTTCAAGTTGAGGCCCAAGCACCTCCTTGGTTTTATTTATTATTTTTATTTGGTTGAGATATTAATAATGTTCATACGATAAAATGAAATATGTGAACGTTTTTCATAATTGATAGTAAAAATGCGAATAGATAAGAAATTATTTTTTTTAAAAAAAAAAATTAACAATACGCTAATTATATGGATTAAATTTATAATTTATTGAAATAGTGGGACTTGAGTCCAAAATATGGTGACAAATGCTATTTTAACTTTATTTTTCCTAGGAAATGAACAAGGGTAAAAGAGAAACCCTTCATGGTAGAACTCTTCTTCCCTGTCAACAATAGAAAATGGTAAATACTTGGCAAATAAGTTTTTGAAATAATAGTTACTGTACTTAATTATAGGTTATAAACATTTGTAAACATCACTATTATATTTAGATCTTCAAACTACCAACTTCAAGTTGAGGGCTCAAGCACCCCTTGATTTATTTATTTATGTTTTTTTTTTTAATTTTGGTTAAAAATATTAATAATTTTCATACAATATATGAATATATTTTTATAATTGATAGTAAAAATGCTAATAGATAAGAAATTCTTTTTAAAAAGATTAGCGATAAGTTAATTGTATAGATTTAGAATTTATTGAAATAGTGGGACTAAAGTCCAAAGTATGGTGACAAATGCTAATTTAACTACATTTTTCTTAGGAAATGAACAAGGATAAAAGAGAAACCCTTCGTGGTATAACTCTTCTTCCCTACCGATGGTGTTAACATTCATGCCAAAATTTGAATAAGGAAAAACATACATGATCTTAACTTGAAAATGATAATAAATTTATTTGGAAGGGGAAGAGCGTAGCTTGCACACCGTTGTGGTATTTCCCTTGCCACCCATATTTTGATGCTTGAGTTATAGAATGAAAGGCTTGGAAGCTTAGAATTTGTGGATGAGATTTAAGTTACCTCTTTGAGAGTTATAATATTATAATTATAGTAGTCTTTGTCTTAGGTCTCTTTCTCTTTCCTTATGGGACAAAGTTAACAGGTAAGTCAAATTGGAAGTATTGTGGACCTACTGGATTGGGGGCATGTTGTACACATTTCGTTTGATAGATTGAGTCCACAACCTTAACATGGCCGAGTTGAGGTGACCCAAGACCCAATGGTTAATTCCCTTCCTCTTTTAGCATTAGTGTTCCTAGTTTTTCAAACCTGTCTCATTTTAGCACTACAAGAAATCTGACTTCTCCCGATGTCACATTTCATCGGGAAAGTGTGGAAAAATCGTCGCGAGAGGCTCTCCCGACGCATAAACGGTCGTTGGGAGTTTGGTCGGGAGAAACCCGTTGTCGGGAGAGGATCTCCCAACACACTTTTAAACGGCGTCGGGAGTTATGAGGAACTCCCTGCGCACCACATATGTGTCGGGAGTGCCCTCATAACTCCAGACGCCACGTAGGCGTCAGGAGTTTCCCCATAACTCCCAACGCCGTTTTAAAATGCGTCGGAAGATCATATATGTGTGGGGAGTATTAAAATTTAATATATCGTTTGTAATTTTTTAAAATTTGATCTGAAAACCTGTAAAACATATTAAACCAAATAAAGATTCACATAACTAAAAAATGAAAATGAAGTACATATTATAACAAGTAAATAAAAAATTACAATATCCAAACGAAGTCGATACTAGAAATTACAATATCCAAACAAAGTCAATAAACATTCATATCACAAATACATAAAAGAAGTAAAATCAAAACAACATCTAGAACACTTCTCGAACACAACATCTTCAACAATTGTCCCAGCTCATCTCCGAACAACATTCTACAATAAAACAAAAACATTGAAATGTTATATTGATAAGCATCCACAGATTTCATCCCCCGTTAGTGGTTGAGAACCTTCCTACAGTGGGGCTGGATTGTAATTCACACATTTGATGCTAGACATAATAATTAAATGGGTAGAGAACGAGCGACTTAAAGTTAAACTGAAAAAAAAAAAAAAAAAACACGAATAGTTTAATATAGGCCTTTCTAAACTTTACAAGGCCTATTGGAACAAAAATTTAAAGTTCAATTTTCTATTAATACAAAATTTTAGTTTTATGTCTAGTAGATTCCTTTAAACTTTTTTATAAGTATTAAATGTGTTAAGTACCAAATTGGAGGTTTAAAGATTATTTATTATTTTTTTTACATTAATTAGTTCTTTCATTTTATTCAAACATCTTCAAAATGTTAAATCATGCATGCTTAGGCTCAATATAACCAACATCATATGACATGTTCGTTCGTTATAAATTACTTTCAATAATTTAGAGATTGTAAACAAATATATTCCTGCAAATTGAACGAGATATAATGGGCATGATTTATACAAAAAAAAAATCAGAGAAGATTTTTAATGGGCATGATTTATACAAACAATTTTAGAGAATTAATAAAAGCGAATACAATATTGAAACACATTTTAATGGGCATTCACATATGATTTTAAATAATATAAAAAAAATAAAATAAAATAAAATGAGAAAATTACCGGTGATAGAGACGATGGTAGCGGCAGGCAGTTTGATTGCAGCTGCTGATCCGATAGGAGGAGCGACGACTGGGCGGCGAACGAAAAAAAGATTAAAAATGAAGGGAAAATGAGAGAAAAATGGAAAATGGAAGGGAAAGGAGTTGGTGAAAACTGGAAAGTGTAAAAGGATAGAAGAAAAGGGAGAAATGGAAGAAAAATTGGATGGAAAAATGGAGAAAATGGGAGGTAAAGTGTAAAAGGATGGGAAATGGGGAAGAGTGAGGGAGAATGGTGAAGATGAGGAAAATGGGGAGAGTGAGGGAGATGGTGAAGATGAGAAAAATGGGAGAATGAGGGAAAAATTTGAGAGGGAGAGGAAGAAAAAGAGGGGCGACGGCAGTGGAGGGGGGGGGGGGGGGTTCTATGAAAAGTGGGGAAAAAAAATGGGGAGTGGGAAGAAGGAGGGGTCTGGTTCCCGACGTCGCCGACGGATCTTCCTGAAAACTCCCAACGATCAACACCCGGCATCGGGAGTTCCCCTCTTTTAATCGTCGGAACTCTCGACGTACTTTACGACGTCGGGAGTTTCCGAGAACTCCCGACGGGCCTTTGCTTCGTCGGGAGAGACCGTCTCTCCCAATGACCTAACTCCCGACGCTCTATTTAGGCGTTGGGAGAACTTCTTTTTCTTATAGTGTAGATTAACTTCTTTGGTCTACATGTGTAGATTAACTTCTTTGGTCTACATGACCTATGTTGATGCCAAATTTCTGGACAAGAAAGATGCACTCGACCTTTATGTGACAACAATGGTAAATTTATAATTTGGGAAGAACATGACCTGTAAGATGGAAAGATTTGCACACTGGTGTGGTGCTTGCCACACAAGCTTTGATGCTTAAGTAAAAAAAGTGTAACCGTGCAGCAAGTAGAGAGTTTTAGTATTAGAATCAACTTACTTCCTCTAAAGTAAGTTGATATATTTATAGTTAAATCCCGACCTATGGCATCCATCTGAGAGTTTTCAAGTCATATTAGGTTAACTCTTGAGCCAAATGGGCAAGACCCTGTTCATCAAATTTAGAGGCTAAGCCTATGCCTCATCCTTAGTCGAGGAGGTTAAAAGGCATAATGTTGAGAATACTCGTTAAATTGGAAGGAATAAGTTCGATAATGGATCACGAAATCTTGGCTGAGTAGCATGGGGCACGTGGTATCCCGTGTGAATCAGTAAGGACCACCTTGCAAGACTAAACACTCCCTGGATGTGTGGATCGAGGAGAAAGGGTGCTCAGTGGGAAGAGGATTGTCAAATAACTTGTAACTGCCAATATATCCTGCGGTAATATACAATTTAAAAAATGAAATAAATATAGAAAAATATAGAGTGAGATGGAAAAGATAGAAAATCACACACCATTTAAGAGATAGAGAATAAGAGAGGCTTTCGCATTTCTTAAATGCATCATTATAAGAAAATAATAAAAAGGAATCTTTTGTTACAAAAGAAGTAGAAGTGATGTGGTAAAAACAAATACGAATGTAGAAAGCCTATTTTTTTTAGTATTTATTAGCGAATTTACTCATTTTTCTTTCTTTCTTAGGCTTTTGACCCAAACTATCATCTTCTCAAGGCCCAAATATGTCATAGTACACTCCATTCACTAAATGGAGAGGGTCAACCTCGACCTCATCCTTGGCCGAGGTCGAAGCCCAACGGCCTTTTGACTCAAGATCAAATTAGCCCTTTTCCTTAAACTCATCCCATCCTCTTGGTCTAGTTGCTTGTATGTCTACTATCGTTTTCTTGACCTGGTAACTTTCTCTTCTTCGCTATATCACTGCTATTTTTTTTAGTCCAAAAATAACTCATAATAACTTAACGATATTTATATTTGTTAAATATAAAATCTCAATTTACTTTTATAATAAAAGAGTGATTTCTGTTTAAACCACTATATAAATTTGTAAAAGGTATAATCCAATGGCTAGATATTAGTAACAAAATATTGACAAAGAAATGCTTGGTGGAGTTCGAGCCCCCAATCATCCCCTAGCTTTAGTCGGGGGTTGAAGATGTGAATCTGGCTTGAAGAGAGAATAACAGAGGATGGAAAATAATGGTAAATTATAAACTTCGGTTCAATAAATATGTTAGGGACAATCACCTTCCAACTATATCTACAATAATTTTAGGTATAAACTTTTGTGATTTTTATTTTGGTTTTACTCTAAAATGATTCACACCAATCGAAATAGTTATTCTTACTAATATACCTACGATTATTTTCTTATTTAACTAATATGAAATTTTGACCGCATTTCTATCCATAAGAGCAATATAATATTCTATGTAAAAAAAACAAAGTAAAAATTACAATCTATTCATGTGCGGATGAATTATCAAAACTTGTAATCTCAAATAAGACAAGAAAAAAAGAATTAATAATTAATAATAATTAATAAATCCGTATCCAACAAATAAGTTGTTTTCCCATGACAGCTAATTTTTCTCGCCTATACACATCAAGAAGTCCAAAAATTAATGTCCTTAAGGGCTTGTTTTACATGTTTTTTTTTTTTTTTTTTTTTGGAAATTCTTATAAATAGAAAGTTTTAAAAAATATTTATATTTTATAGTAAAAAAATTTCAAAAGTACTTGTGTTTTTAATTTTTTTTGGTATAAAATATAAATATTTTTTAAATATTTTTATATTTAAAAAACCTCATTTTTTTTAAATAAAATTCGAAACAACTTTAGTATATTTTTTCGTTTGTTTTCAATGATTTCGATTTTTAAAATACATGATATTATTATTTAGTGAATCTAAAATTCATGTCGTCAGATTTCTATTACGTGAGATTTTTATACACGGAAGATAAGTGGTAAATTGTAGTGTCTAATTAATTAATGAATTAATTTCAATTAAGCATTACTGTTAATTTCAACGAATTATTAAATATAAATATATTACATAGACTAATATGTCCACAATCAATATTTTATGTTTTTTAATTATTTAATATAATATTCTAATTAATTTAGAATTTAATTATTTTTAGTAATTAAATTAAATTCGATTAGATTTTAATATAAAATATTCATTTATTTGATTTTAAGAATTATATAATTAATTAATACAACAATAGAATAAATAATGTTAAATTAATTTATGACTATATTAATTTTTTTCTTGATTAAATTTAGTTTTATTTTCTATATACAAAATTTGTAAATCAAACACGGATATTTAAGGTCTATTTAGTAGAGAATTTGAAAACAAGATATTGAAAACAAATGATCAACAAGATCGTAATTATATTTTATGTGTTCATATATGTTTGGTAACAAATTTAGAAATTAGATTCTAATTTAAAGAGTTGTTTAAAATGTGTTTAATACTATATGTTTATAGATCATAAAACTAATTATAGTTATCCACTAATATTTAGTTGACAATAAATTATTATTAAATTATTTATAAATAAATATGATTTATGTTGAAAGCTTATATAATTATTATTTTATATTATTATATATATACTCTTAATGAGTCATAAAACATCTTTATGGTACATAATGGATAAATTTTCAAGGAAAAAGGACATTGGAGCTAAATTTTTGTTGACATTTGTGAGTTTTGCAAAGTTATTTCATAGTTAATTCGTATATTAATATAACTTAAATCCGTGCACGAGCAAAAACTTGATATCATTGAATAACTTAATGAAGGTTACCAAAATTTAGATTTTATTATAAAATTAGTTTGTGAATAAACGAAATTTGAATATATAGTATAGAAATTGCAATATTTGGTTAAATAAAAAATCTTATTTGATGAAATTGAAAATTTATGGTTAAAATAGATACTACTCAATTTTAGAGATAAAATTTGAGTATGTGATAAGATTGGGCATCATTTTTTTAAGGTATGTCATTGTAGTTTCTTTTTTCCTTTTTTTAAAAGGGTATGTCACTTTATTGTTTTGAAAGAGTACATAATTCTTTTTTTTTTTTTTTATTCTCAATAATTGGAAGCATAGTATGAAACCATCCATCTTTGAGATAGTGAGCTATGCTAATGTAATTAATGTATTGTGCACAAAGCTAATATTGATGTAATGTCATGTTACGCACATTCGAATAAGAAGATTCCTGATTAAAGATATGAAAATATGGTTAAGAAAGATTTAAAATAATTAATAGTTACTATCTACACCAATAAAGTGATCTTTCTTTTTTGGTTGCTCAATCATAAGAACTTCAAACTTAAGTATGCTAAGCTTGGAACAATTTTATGTTAGGCGGACTAATAGAAAATTTCCGAGAAAACATGCGAGTGAGAATAAAACATGCTTAAAAAATCTGAACCCAAAGTAATGATGATACTGTTAGGTCGCAGAAAAATGCTTGGACTATCAAACGTTAAATCTTAATATGATTCTTGAATTTGGAGCGTTACACTTAACCTTAGGCTTTAGGTATGTGCTTTGGTTGGGTTGCTTGTGGAAGATGTCTAATTAGATGGAAAGAAAATAGAGATGAAAGCAATTTTAAAGGTTCGAGAAATTATTCAATATTGCTAAAATGATGTGGTATAGTTTCCTATCGTTAGAGGAAGAAGAAAGAAATACATAATTATAGTAAATACCCATTTTGCTTATACTTTAAATTTTGGAGATGTGATAAGATCGGACATCAATTTTTTTAGTGCATGCCATTTTATTTTCATTTTTCCTTTTTCTAAAGGGGCTTTATCCATTTTTTTTTCTTTGACATTTTTAAAGGGGCTTTAAAGGATATATCGCTTTTATTATTTTGAAAAGGTATATAATTCCTTTTTAAATTTAAATAATTGGGAGTAGAGAATGAAATCACCCATATTTGAAATAGGGAGCAATACGAATGTAATTAGTGTCTTATATATAGAGTTATGTATATATTTTGCTAAACTAAATTAGAATAGAACGGGAATAGATATCGATTAATAGCGTCATGTTACTTTTTTTTAATGGTTTGTTCTTTTTTTCCCAAATAGTAATATATTATTCACGATGTTCGATTTTTCTCCCTCTATATGGAGTGGGCTTTGTAGGATAAGCAATACAAACGTTTATTTATAAGAAAATTGGAGCGTATGACAAAATTTAAGGTTTCATTATGAAAAATGGCAAAACCGCCAAGGAATTAGATTTATGGCAACTCAATATGCACATGGCCACAACTTCCTAAATCCATTATTTGTCCTTGTTTGGTACGTAGTAATTTTTGTTGATGAAACTACAAATACTAGGTAATTGTAGAATAAAAAATATGGTCGAGTTATGTACAAGAGTAATTGCTGATATTCCTCAACTGTCCTCCTAATTTTGATTTGTAGTTAACATAATCTCCATATTTTATTATTGTTTTAGATTTTGTTTAACCACTCCTTGAATTAATCACACCTTAATTAAATATCCAAAATTTTCTACCAAATTATATTTTAAATATTCATATATTTTTAACTCTTATTTTATCCATATATTTTATTCAAATATTTGAATGATTTTTCATTACTTTATACGTATTCAGTTTTATTCAAATATTTGAATTGTTTTTTTTTTTTTTTAAATTTTTTATATACATTCTTAATGATTTGGAAAGAAAAAATATCACTTCGTAAAAAAATGGTCATAACTTCTACTGTTTTTGCTATGACTTTACAATGGATTAACTCCTCTTTGATGTTCGATGGGAAGAGAATTCTCACTACCATGATTTCAAAATTTTGAGGCGCATATTCCATCAAATTTATGGTTCCAACAATTTTTGGAATATATCCAAGATAAACTTTTTCCCTCCGCTGAGTTAACTATATCTCGTTTGATAATTTACCATATTAGTTATGCCAATTCGAATCTTATTAGGATTGTTGAAGATAAAGATATTTTGTGGTTGATGTCAGTTTTATCAGAGTCCCCTCAAATTGATTTATGTGTAGTGGTTGACCATGTCTCATCTGTTGTCCTGAACACTGAAAATATACTGTATTTGAATAATGAATTAGCAAACATTGATCATTCTTTTCAACCTCTTAAGGGCAACATTGAAATCATTGATTTTCAAGATTTTGATTCATTTCAATCTTGTATTCCCACTAGAGTAGGTTTACTTTTTAGGAGCAAGTCTGTATGAAGAAAGCAGTTTATTTCTTGTACATGTGGATTAGACACTTTTTCATAATGCATTGTTTAGTGTGTGACAGTTGTCTAGGTAGAATGTATTTGTTGTTTTCAAACGGTTTTGAAACTCTCACACCTTTAGAATTCCATGTGGGGTAGTTTTGACAATTGTTAATCATTATTTTCTAATTTTCTAATTCGTTTTACTATTTTTAAAATTTTTAAAAGTTTTTGCTATTTATCCAAATGAAAACTTAAATTTTGTTATTTATCTAGTCAGCCCTTATTTATATAATGATTAAGATAGTATTTTAAATATTGTATGGAAGTATTTAACCTTATTTATTGAATATTTGATCGTCTGTTACGTAGTTATTTATGGAAGGGCAGTGCAGTGAGTCGGGGTAATGCATGGGTGGCGTGGGATGAGGTGTGCTTGTCGTTGGGAGAGGGGGCGTTGGGTGTGAAACATGTGGTTTCATGGAATCGGGCTGCTATTATAAAGCTGCTCTGGCTTCTCTTAATTAAATTGAGATCATTATGGGTGGTGTGGGTGGAGGCGTATGTTTTGCATGGGCGGTCATTGTGGGCTGTTCGAAGTGAGGTTGGAAGGTCTTGGTGCTTGAGGGCTATCTTGCGTTGTAGAGATAGATTCAAACATCTGGTTCGTTTGATGGTCGGCGATGGATGGTCTTGTTTTGTTTGGTGGGATCTTTGGCTGCCGGGGGATACAATTTTGGATTCATATGGGTCTACGGTGGTTTATGATGCAGGGAGTAGTTTGGAGGCGCGGTTGTCAGAGTTCATGGATGGTGAGGGAGGTTGGAGGTGGCCTACAGTGTCTTAGGAGTTGCTTGAGATCTGGGGTCTTATTCAGATAGTCAGGTGTATTTCGCGTCACTCCTTTTGTGCGTGGTTAGCTGTGAGGAACATGTTGGGTATGCGGGATTGGTTGAAGAGTTGAGGTGTGTTGTCAGAGGGGGGAGAGGAAATGTCTTCTGTGTGAAGGAGGTGTGGAGTCGCGGGATCATTTATTTTTTAAGTGTGGATTTGGGAGAGAGGTTTGGTCTAGTGTGTTACGTCAGTTGGGTTCGTCGCATCGGGTGGAAGGGTGGGATGTCGAGTTGAGTTAGTTGTGCCAAGTGGGGTCGGGTAAGGGGTGCGTAGTAAGTCGTTTTGTGTATTCTGGTGTGCTTCTATCTACTATATCTGGCAGGAGCGTAATCGGCGACTGCATGGAGGTCGACTGAGATCGGTGTCTGCTCTGTTTCACCTTATGATCTCTACGATCTCGTGCTCGAGCTGCTTCCCGGCAAGGTTGATCTTCTTGGTTTTATCAGTACGTTTACGGATGCTTTTCTTCTTTTTGAACTTGTTGTTGCTCTTTGCTTTGTTGAGGTTTTGATTTTTTTTTTCTCTAGCTTTCTCCCTGGTGGTTTGAGGGTTTTTGCGTTTATGTTTTGGTTATGTTTTGGTCTTATCTTGTTGGCTTTGTTTTCGTATTGTTACCCTGTCTTTAGTTGTGCTTTGTTGCTTTGATGCCTTGATCCCGGGCTGTGAGATCCCCTTATTGTTGTATAATAATATCATCTATTCTAAAAAACACTCTTTCTAATGGAGTTTTTTCTTTTCCTTTCTTCTAATAATAATAATATTATTAATATTATCATTATATTGTACTTTTTAAAACTTATTGTTTATATAATATTACTTTGAAACTTATTATTTTAATTTTGTAGATTTTATTATATATAGACATTAAAGAGACGTTTGAGGAGCTAAATTGATTATTATAGTCGATGGGTTATAATAATATATAGGTATATTTTGTATTTGAGATGCAAACAAAAATAGTAAACACCATAACAAAAGGAAACAGTAAACACGGTGACAAGTAGCAAATATTGTAACAACGACGGATTTGAAACTCTAGGTTATAATACTAGAAATACTAACTATTATAATTGAAGCTCAAATATGGAGTAAGCTATAGTAGCCAATTCTACCCACTTGAAGTCGGGGTTGGATATTTCTTAAGAGACCAATAATATTTTCATCAATTCTCATCACTTGAAAATACGAGAACAATTTAAATGTATTGAAAAAATATAAACAAACGATTGAATTTACTCAACTACAAATACAATTTTTCGCGTTTATAACAAATAAACACAATTTTTCATGTTTCAACTTCGTGTGTAAGGATTTCTTCAAATCTATTTAAAGCACATACTCTGATTTTATTTCAAAAAATAAATTAATAAATTTATTTAATGGCAATTAACGCCATAAATGGGTGACATTTAAAAATTGTCATAAAAAATCAAAGTCCGAAAGTTGCATTTTCCTTTTTTTTTTTTAAAAAAAAAACTGCAAATTTTATTTAACACTTTTTTTCTTCCCCTCAATTTGTTTGCTCCCTTATGTCATGAAAACCCACTTTTATTGTAGTGTCGTCACATCATTATAGAATTACGGATGAAAAAATTGTTCATATGAGGGATACTCATGTGTAATAAAACTATAATATTGAAATAATAAGTTTCAAAACAAATAGCTAAAAAGTATATTTTTCAAAAAAGAAAAAAAAAGTACAATATAAATAAATAAGTGAATAAATAAACTCTTTTTTATTAATTTTTTATACACATATTTTTATAATTGAAATAACCAAACCTTTAAAACTTGAAGTCGATGGTACAATGTTTATACCAATTGGATAATCTTTTGCCATACGTAAAGAATTGTTGAAGATTGATTTAACAACACTAATAACTTCCTATATTCTTGACTCTCCCTAGATATATCATTTTGTATGCAACCCACTTCTTTTCTTTTTCAGGTTGGTTTGATCCACCCTTTATTTTGGCAATTCTTTTTTCTTTTTCTATCCCTAACTTTTTAAAAATTAAATTAATGTTTTTCTTTAACACAATTATGTTGGAATAGCTTTATTTATTTATTTATTTTTAAACTTCTCTTTAATGTTTGGAGGGGGGTTTTGTTTCTTTAATGCAATTATGTTATTAGTAGAGCCAACTTCTCTTCAATGTTTTGGGCAGAGATTTTTAGGCTAAATTAAAAAAAAGAAAGTTGTTTTTAATTTTGTACTTTGTACAAAAAGATTTCAACTTTCAAAAAAACTTTTCAAAAGATTTCAAAAATACACTTATGTTTTACCCCATCACTTTCCTCTTCTATTTCCTCTTTCTCCCTTACTTCAATCTAATGACTTAAAATTTCTCTATTTTCTCTATTTCTATCTCTCATCATATTCTTCTTTCTATTAACCGTATGACCTTTGTTTATCTTATTAAAAAAGGATTTGTCCATCCCGTTAAGGTATATAGATTATAACAAAGAACTAGAATAATAGAAGTACCAAGGGATTAGTTTCAAGGGGGAAGTTTGGTTTTGGAATTTTGTGAGATTTTGTAGGATTTTATCTTTAAACTTGAAACTTTGGTTTATATTTTTTTTGTAAGAAAGATTGATGTAAGAATTTGACAAATGGGAGAAAAATGAGGGTATCTGAATGGAAAAAAAAATGATATCTATATAACTTGTTTTATAATAGGTTTTTTTCGAACTCAAGAAAGCCTCAAACAAATTCATCATTATACTAACAGTAGGAATTTTTTTAAGGCTAAGAATATTAATGTAACTTTTAAAAATTCAAAAATATTTTTGAAATGAGGAGTAACAAATTTGTGTTTATATACTAACATTACGGGTATTTTTTTTAAAAATCTTTTGGAGGTTTAAGGATATTTTGAAACTTTTGAAAGTTTAGAGATATTTTTGAAACAAAACACTAACGATTTCCATCCAGAACTAACGGTAAGAGTTTTTTGAAACTTTTTTTTTTGCAAGTTTAAAAGCATTTTTTGACACAAAGTATAAAGTTCATGTATTTTTTTTTGTATAATTTAACTATTTTTAATTAATATTATATGTTTTAAACTTATTATAAATATAGGATTGTTTTGAAACTTATTAATGAAATATTGTTGTTTTATTCATTTTTGAGGTGCATCTTTTTAATTTGACCTATTATTGTCTCTTCAAAAGGTGATGAAGATTAAATGTATTGATTAAAGGAAAAAAGAGAGTGAAGCATCATCCTCTCTTAGAAAGAAGATGCCAAAAACAAAGAAAAAGTAGACCCCATTTAGTAACTATTTGGTTTTTTTGTTTTTGTTTTTTAAAATTAATCCTATTTTATCCACATTTTTTACAATGATTTGCATCTTTGTTAAGTACAATGGTTGAATTCGTAGCCAAATTTTAAAAACAAAAAAAACTTTTTGAAAGTTATTTTTTTTTTAGTTCCCAAATTTGCCTTGATTTTTTAAACCGTATGGTGAAAAGTAGATAACAAAGGAAGAAATTTGGAAGTAGAAATAGTATCCATAGACATAATTTTCAAACTTAGTTGTTGGGCTAGCGGTGGAAGTGCTTACCCAAGAATAAAGAGGGCCCTAATAACATTTTAATTGTTCTTTTTATTTCCTTTCTATTTTCTCAAGAACACAACACGTGCAAACTAGTTTCAAACTCAAGTACTCATTTATTTCTTGCTAGAGATGTCCATTTTACCACGGGATCTATCCTCAATGGGACAAGATTCTAAAATGAGATTCCTCGTCTTGATGGAACATGAGACATACACAGCGGAAAAAGGACCTAATTATACTCTAATTTCTTTTAATTTAAAGGAAAAAAATGCATGCAATTGAAGGAAAAACAGTAATTAAAAATTACCTTTGAAGCTTCCGAAACCCGCTTTTCCTTGCCGAATCTCGATCCGAACACGAACGGATCACCATTAGAGTTGACCTACTATCCTCTGGACTCAGAACCGGGTTGTGGGACCCGGTGGATGAAGAACCCGAGAGAGAGAAAGAGATTGAAAAGAAGATGAAATTTGGGTAGGGTTTGGGTTTGTTTTTCCAACCCAATTTTGAAAACAAAAATTGGCAAATTGTCAAAACTTTTTTTATCCAAATTCAAAAGCCCATATTTATAGAAAAGGGTCATGCAACAATTGCATGAAATCAATTCATAAAAACCCAACACCTAGAATCCACTATCTAAGTGGGCTTAAGGTCTCCACTATAAGCCAACACCTAGCCCACTATTTTGTTAATGGAATTATCCAACAAAAGTTTGGTTTTTCCCACTAACTTTAGTCAAAGGGCAAAATAGTCATTTGGTCAAAGTCAATCTTTCACCAAAAAGTCAACATTTTGACTTTTTATGATTTTTCCGGTTGACTAATTTTGACCTCCCGAGCATGAATCCGCATTCATTTTCTCGAAATTCAAATCACATTTGAATATAAGGTTGGTCAAAGTTTGACTTTCAAAGTCAAAAGTCAACTCTTTGACTTTTTACATGTTTGACCATTTTCATTATTTCTGAGCTTCCGAATATGAACGTATTCATATTCTTCATATTTAAATCACATTTAAATATTAAAGTTGTATCTCTAAACTGGAAAACTCGACCACTATATCACATATACTTGTCGGTTTCTCTCTCTTCACCTAATTCGAACAATTCGAATCATTCTATCATACTGTTCTAAGTTTATTCCATATGAGCTAGTAGGGGAACCTAATGGACCAACAGATCATGGGCTCCAACAATCCGAGATTAACCGGTAAAACTCTTTACCTAATTAATCAACATTTGGTAACTAACGGGTCATTCCACTAAAGTCCCATAGTTGCACTCCCCTTACTGTAGATATATTTTTGTCCATTTGATATAACCATAATAAGTAAGCTAATCCTTCACAGATTTTTCATAACCTCGGCTGGGTCATAAAAACCGTTTTACCCCCAAGACTACATCTTGTTCCTTAAGTTCCACTAATCCTCTAATGAACAATTGGTTTAAGGTCCAACCTATAAACCGAATCCCTCTCGGGCCAAGGAGAGGGTGAGGCCCCTTGTTCAAGACCTGGATTCAGTACTAAAGGGAACAACTTATCTACTATCCCTATAATGGGTAGGAGTGAATTCCGTCTTGCACCCTATGTTCCTAGCTATCCACCCGATCTTATCCCTGAAATGGGAGGCTTATTGGGCCAGTGATGATGAGCTGCCCTCACCTATGCAGATCTAAGGATAATTCCGAGTGAACAGGAGTTCATAGTTAGCTAAGGATTAAGATTAAGTTAGCTAGGCCATCAATTAACGAAATAGTCAGTTTTATACATAAAACGACATTTAGAACGTAAAAAGTGACTATTTCATGGTTCAGTCTTATGCAAACTCATTGCATAGGATGCTCCCACTCACATATCTTTATATGAACAATTCAGGATCACATCGTTTGTACTAACTACAAAGTGGGCCGCATCCATAGTGTCTTTAGAATAAGGCGCCCAACCTTATTCATATACTATAGACCATTCTGGCTATATATTTGAATTTGATCCACATTTATGTCACTACATAAAATTCAAAATACATTAAATAGTCTCAGGACCTTAGTTTATTGGATTCAAGATTACAATTTCAATAACAACTTTATAAAAAAACAAAACAGAATATGTTTATTAATTTACAAACTACGAGTTTTAGAACATAAAATCCAACACGTCTCTACCCCATTAGCTTTTTTTTTTAAAAAAAATATTTACTATAATAATTCAATGCTATGTTATTATATTTAAATTTCAAAATTTATTGATTTATGGTCAAGATAATGAATATTTTGAAGGAATGAAATTTCTTTTTTGAAGAGCGTGAATGACGTGTAATTCAAGTTCAATTTGAAACACGTAAAATACAAAGGAATAACATACATTCACAATACAGAATATGACAACACATTGTAATACTTATAAGCATGCTTATGTTGAAGACTCTCTTCTGAGTATTTCCTCTCCAAATCACAAACAGCCTCGGACTTAGTCTTCCTTGTACAAATATTCCCACAAACTGTTGGGTTTTATGCCCTAAAAGTCGTAGATAGTAAATTTTATTAATTGACCGTCATCAATAAAGAGTTATAGATGTTAAATCAATAAATGCTATTGTTTGTATTATTGTCTATTTTGTCTTAATAACCCTAAATCTAACAAACTACCATCCAAGGTTGTCTTATGAGTCTTGAACTATACGTAGAGACATGCAAGAATCCATGTTCAAGATATACCCTAAAGGGACTATAGTATAAGGATAAGGCTGGGTACCTTATCTTGGTACACTATGGATATGACCCACTTTGTAATTGATACAAACGTAATGATATAATGCGTTCGTGTATGTGACACGCCAATGGGGGTATCCTATGCAATGAGTTTGCATAAGACTGAATCGCGAAATAGTAACCACTAGATGTAATACCGTTAATTAGTTAGGTTTCCATTTCAATAGGATGATCTAGGCAACTTAGCCATAATTCTGACTATATTATGAACTCCTATTCACGAAGGATTGCCCTTTGATTTGTATGGGTGAGGGTGACTTTCGTTGACCCAGTATGCCTACCATTTTAAGGATAAGACCAAGTGGGGAGTTGGGAACATAATAATACAAGATTAAATTCACTCCTCTTCGCCTTAAGGGTAAGTAGATGAGTGTTCCCTTAAGTGGTGTCTCCGGAACTTGAACAAAGGGCACTACCCTTTCATTGGCTCGAGAGGGGTTTTTATTTATCGGTTGGACCATAAACAAGTTATTCATTGGAGGAGCACCGGTGCTTAAGGAGTCAGAGGTAATCCAAGGATAAAATTGTAATTTGACCCAATTGGAGTTATGAACACTCGTGAAAGACTAACTTACTAGTATTGGTCTATATTTGTGGACATAGAAATATATTTGTAGTGAGAAGAGTGCAATTGTGGGTCTTTAGTGGAGTATACCACAGTTAACAAATATTGATTAATTTAGTTAATGAGTTTAGCCAATCAATCTTATATCGTTAGAGCTTATGATCTACAGGTTCACCAGGTCCCCTCGTTAGCTCACTAGAGGATACTTAAGAGGGATAATTTGAATTGTTCAAATTAATTTGAGGAAACTATATATTAATGTGATTAATATATAATTAATTATGGATATGATATATGATTAAATTGGAAAGTAATATTTGAATAAGATTGAAATTAATTCATTCAAGTGAATTAGATTCACAAAGAATTAAGTAATAGAGAAGTTTTACACATATACATGCGATGTTTACGATAATTAAATATATACATCAAATTGGGTTTAATGTATAAATATTATTTAATTACTATGCAAACTAAAATTAAATAAGTGTTATTTAATTAAATAGATATTATTTAATTAATTATGACAAAGAAAAATATTAGGAAAAAGGGCTTTGCTCTTCTTTATACAAATACCTCCCTATGACCTTTTGGGAATACACACAAGACATACTCCCAACAGAGAAAGACTGACAATACACAACACCTTAGTGTTGTTTGGTTTTATGCTCTAAAAATCGTAGATAGTAAATGCTATTAATTGACATCATCAATAAAGAGTTATGGATGTTAAATCAATAAAAGTTATTATTTGTATGGTTGTCTATTTTGTCTTAATAACTCTAAATCCAATAAATATATTGATTAAAGGAAAAAAAAGTGAAACATCATCCTCTCTTAGAAAGAAGATGCTAAAAACAGAGAAAAATTAGGCCCCATTTGGTAACTATTTTTTTTTTAAAAAAAATTAAGTCTACTTTATCCACATTTTTTACAATGATTTGCATCTTTGTTAAGTACAATGGTTGAATTCTTAGCCAAATTTTAAAAAACAAAACAACTTTTTGAAAGTTACTTTTTTTGACTTGGTTTTTTAAACTATAGGGTGAAAAGTAGCTAACAAAGGAAGAAATTTGGAAGTAGAAATAGTGTCCATAGACATAATTTTCAAACTTAGTTGTTGGGCTAGTGGTAGAAGTGCTCAGCCAAGAATAAAGAGGGCTTGAATGTAACTAGTTAGGTGCCTTTGGTCCCCCCACCCCTTAATAACATTTTAATTGTTCTTTTTATTTCCTTTCTATTTTCTCAAGAACACAACACATGTGCAAACTGGTTTCGAATTCAAGTACTCATTTATTTCTTGCTAGAGATGTCCATTTTACCACGGGATCCATCCCTAATGGAACGAAGATTCTAAAATGGGATTCCCCGTCTCCACATAAAGTTTATGTATTCAAATCATAGTCATGGATCTTTAATTTATTGGATTTAGACATTATAAGTGCAATTCACATATTCAATAACAATTTTATTGAATAAACGTCAATAACATCTTTATTGATAATAGAATATGTTTAACGTTACAAACTGCAAGTTTTAGGCATATAACCCAACAAACTCCCACTTGGACTAAAACTCCAGTGGATTTTACATATTTATACAAATATATATACAATGTTGAGTAATGAGAGAATAAATACAATAAACAAGGGTTTTGGATTCCTAGTACTTCTTCTACTTGCCCTAGTTCTAACTATTTCGCAGTTCTAGTCCCACTAGACGGCCCTAAAAAACTTTTGCTGAGAGGGCCTTTGTAAATGGATCAGCCAAGTTGTCTTCAGAGGCAATATGCATGACAAACACGTCTCCTCGGTGTACATACTCAGCTTCTATGGTAGAGTTAACAATACAACTTTTCTTGATACTCCTCCACACTATAGCTCCCCCATTTAGAGTGAATATTAACCCCGAAGTAGCTTTCCCAGAATCTATATCGGTCTGAAAATCAAAATCAGTATATCCAGTAAGGATCAGATCCTTAACACCATACACGAGCATATAGTCTCTCGTTCTCCAAAGATACTTAAGGATGTTTTTAACAACAGTCCAATAATCATATCAAGGATTGGACTGATATCTGCTGACAATTCCAACTGCATAACATATGTCAGGACGAGTACAATATGGCATACATTAAACCCCCTACTGCTGATGCATATGGAATTCGTTTCATAACTTTAACCTCTTGAGGTGTCTTAGGACAATGTTCCTTAGACAGATGAATTCCATGCCTGAAAGGCAACATATCTTTCTTGGAATCTTGCATTTTATATCGAGACAACATTTTATCTATATAAGGTGCCTGAGATTCGGCTATCGGTCTGTTCTTGTGGTTTCAAATGATTTAACATACTGTGTTTCTCCTAAATCCTTCATTTGGAATTGCGTGGCTAGCCATGTCTTAATGTCAGCAAGAAATTCTACTTCATTCCCAATAAGCAGATTATCATCAACATCTAGAACCAGAAAAGCTACAGTTTTGTTGACAATCTTCTTGTAAACACAAGGTTCGTCAACATTCTATTCAAAGCCATAAGATTTGATTGCAACATCAAATCTCATGTTCCAAGATCGAGACACTTGTTTTAGCCCATAAATTGATCTATTAAGCTTGCAAACCTTTTGTTCTTGACCCTGTGCAATAAACCCCTCTGGTTGAGACATATAGATACTCTCTTCAAGATAGCCATTAAACAAAGCTGTCTTGACATCCATTTGGCAGATTTCATAATCATAAAATGTGGCAACGGATAAGAGTATCCTAATAGACTTGATCATGCCAACCGGAGAGCAGGTTTTTTCATAGTCCAACCTATTTCTTTGGGAAAACCCTTTTGCCACGAGTCTAGCTTTGTAAGTCTGTATCTTACCAACTTGGTTTCATTTTCTCTTGTAGATCCATTTGCAACCAATGGGTTTTACCCCTTCTGGTTGATCTACAAGATCCAAACTAAATTGAAGTATATTGACAACATTTCGAGGTCTATGGCTTTTATCCACTAGTCTTTATCCACATCACCCATTGCTTGTTTAAAATTCAATGGATCCTTTAAGCCATCATCAGGTATGACGACTTGAGTTTCAGTTAAACCCATGTACCGGTTAGGCTGTTGCACAACGCTCCCACTACGTCGAGACATTCTTAACTCTTGAGAATGATGTGAAGTACCAGTTCCATCAACAACTCTTGTTGAAGAACCTGCTTGATTAACAACTCTTGTTGATCTATCTGTAGTTTCTTTGGTTATCTCATTTAATACTACCTTACTGCAAGGTTGATGATTTTTAATGTGGTCTTCTTCCAGGAATGTTGTATCTGTCGACACAAATACTTTATTTTCCTGATGATCATAAAAGAAACCACCTTTTGTCTTTTTGGGATAGCCTACAAAAAGACATACCTTTAAACGGCGTTCCAACTTCTTTGAATTTTGCACCAACACATGTGTTGGGAATCCCCAAATCCTGGAGTGACGTAAACTACCTTTACGTCTTCTCCATAACTTGTAAGGTGTTTCTGAAAAACTTTTTGAGGGAACCATGTTCAATATATACACCGCAATCTCTACTGTGTAACCCCAAAATGAACTTGGCAACTGAGCATAAGTCATCATAGAATAAACCATGTCCAACAAGGTTCTATTTCTCCTTTCCGCAACACCATTTTGTTGAGGTGTGCCAAGTGCTGTAAGTTGTGACCGAATCCCGTGTTCTATCAAATAGTGCTGGAATTTTAAGTCCATGTACTCACCACCTCGATCGGATTGAAGTGTTTTAATCCCTTTACCTAATTGGTTCTCAACCTCTGTCTTATATTCCTTGAACTTTTCAAGTGTATCGGACTTGTGATGCATTAGGTAATGTAGCCATACCTTGAATAATCATCGATGAAGCTGATGAATATTCTTACCCTCATCTCGCTTTAACATTCATCGGACCACAAAGGTTTGAATGTACTAGCTCTAAGGGTTCTTTGGCTCTCAGATCGTTTCTACTAAAAGATCTTTTGGTCATCTTACCCTCAAGACAAGATTCACATGGCTGTAAAGAGCTATCTTCTAACTGGTTTAG
>NC_052354.1:5131579-5155623 GCF_009727055.1 Benincasa hispida
GTCTGAATATACTAGCTCTAAGGGTTCTTTGGCTCTAAGACCTTTTCTAGTAAAAGATCTTTTGGTCATCTTACCCTCAAGACAAGATTCACATGGCTGTAAAGAGCTATCTTCTAACTGGTTTAGAAGTTCACACTTAACCAATCTCCCAATTCTATTGAGATTAATGTGACCTAATCTTAGGTACCAAAGGTAGACATTTGGAGAAATTTTCCTTTTCTTATGATGAGTTTCAACTGTTTTAAACATCTCTATATTCAAAACGGCTTTTACCTTAGTCAGTTTTAACACGTATAAGTTATTTTCTAGATTTACAGAACATATTATATTACCTTTTGAGATAATGAACATTTCATTATATTCAAAAGAATTTTTGTAATTTTGTTCTAGCAAACATTTCATCATGAGATCCTCGATGATGAGTATCGTTGTGATCATATGTTTCCAACTCGAGTAGTTGTCGCCAGTTAGTTTTTCGGCGCTTAGCAATGCAATAGTGGCTGTGGCCATTTTTAAAACCGTTGCTGAAAAATGAACAAATTCTTATAAGACTTTGCTAAACCACATTTTAACCAATTAGTTTTAGCAAAACAGTTACCAAGTACCCTAAGTGATGAAGACTTCTATTTTGCAATGATGCCCTAGCGAGGCAGGACAAATGTCACCGGTGGGGTGATCAGATGCCCCTTCACTGGGATGAGACATTCTCAACCATTAGGCAGAACCAACGCTTGGAACTGAACCTAACAACCACCATTTGTTGGGTCCAACACTGTTAACCCTTAACAATTTCGTGTAAGTGTAACCCCTCGTTTTCGGCTCCAGAGTCCTGCCCTAATGCGCCCACTATAGGGAAGAAGCAGATTAGGACAAGTGACTAAGTAACCTTATCCTCTTTCAGAAGATCAAATAAAGAAACGCTAAAAAATGGCATCCTATAGGGCTACACTCCTAGGGTGCCTCGAGGCAATATACAGAAACTTTATTCAACCTAATGAGAGAGACCATAGGATATGCCGTCGCACGTCCCGTTCCCACTTAATATGGAACATTCCCTCCATCCACATTGATATTGACCTACCCAAATACCATCCTTTAGGGGGACACTCCCAAGGTACCACGAGGCCGATGATAGGCCTCATGGTGTGGACAATTGAAAGGAGAAATGCTAGAGGTTTAAATAAAGTATCACATGCCCTAAGTACATCCCACAAAAAGTTCTACCTAGGGGTTCATTAACCTAGACACTCCGGCTACTAATTTTAGTCTGTCATTTTTAATCCACTCAAAAACAACTTTTGTCTTTGAAATAAAAAAAGTTAAAGTAGTCACATTAAACTCTTTAATGGATTGTCCTTAATCTTGCATGCATGGGTCAAATCTATCTAATTCACCTTTTCAGATAGGTTTCCAAGTAGGGGTGTTCCATTTCCGTCACCTTAAAACCCCAACCTAGACAGAACTCGTCTTAGACAAAAGGTCTCTTATAGATAGAATTGCTACACTTTAACATTTTATTAGTCAATTTAATCCTATTAAACTGATTAAAAGATTAAGGCCTAAGGTTGCTAATCATATTAGAACCGTGATCTTAAGTCTATCTCATCCAAGTTTTAAAACCATGATTCAAACCTAAGTTGGCATGGATATCTTTCTTATTGATTTTAGTTCTAATTTCTTTTTATAACGTTTATAAAAGAAACAACTAAAACATACATTGTCACATAACGTGGTATTTATAAAATTTATAAATTTAACCTATGTGTCATGCTTCATGTAATGTCTGGTCATTACTATACATAACTTTTATATACAAATAACAACCAAGCACACATGCTTTCCATACACCTTTATACTATAACAATTATGACATAAAGATGATCCATGTCAATGCTTTATGCATGCATAAGTTATAACTTTTATATTATATGATGTATGAGCGTGCTCTTACGTAATTTAAATCATGTTTCTTTAAATTATTACACTTATAATAAAGAGATGATGCATGACCAATGCATAACCTAAGGTGAGATTTTTCTATATGGCATACCATATGAGATATAAATAAAACATACATCCTTTGTATATTAACACAGATTAATGGACCGGGATGAACCACCTCTAAAACTGGAATGAAAAAAACTCTATCTATTACATTTTTCCATTGAGCAAATCGGTTCACAGGAAAATCGGGTCTTGAACAGCCGGGCGAAGCTCCTCATCGTTTAGTAAATGCTTGTCAAGTAAACGATCGTGTAGAGCACGAGACAAAAACACGTGGATGCCAAATGATCGTTTAGACGACAACGAAGCCATGAAGCCTTATCATTTAGACGATCACTTAACACGTGATAGCTAAACGATTTACTCTGTGATCGTATAATCAGTCTCTAAGCGATGAAGCTTGCTGAGCTATACGATCGTCTAGTGCACGTGCGTAAAATAGCTCCCGAGTATCCGATACTCAATGATCGTCTACCCCATCATTTACACGACTCGACCAACGCTTGGTCGTCTTCATCCTCAAAGAACATCAACCCTTGCTATGAAGCTTCTTCACGAACGACTCATAGACTCAAACTCTTTGAAATTATGGACTTGATAGTAGTTAATATGCCCAAAAACGCAGGGCCCTTTACAATTAACTCGAAATGTAAAAGAATTTAAACAAACCAGAGGTTTTATCTCAGAAACTCCATTAATCCACACATTTACAAACGATTTAACAATTAGACAGAGAGTAGACACGCTTCACCCACCAAGAATGTAAATGCAATTCTTTTCATCAATGAATTTGGAATATCAGAAACCTAGCTTTGATACCAATTGAAGGAACTCTTAGACAAAAGTACCTCTGAGCGGAAGCGGATCTTTCCAAAGACATCGTGAGAGAATTACCACATTTACATTCATACAGATATGCATCAAACTATAAATTACCAGCATGCTTTAAGATTAAATAACAAGAGAACAAGCAAACTTACTAGTTGAAGAACTTTTCTCCTCGACAAATCTCGATCTCTCCAAGGGAACAGGTGCTCTCGTTGGAATGTCAAACTATCATTCACCAACACCCGATCGTCTACCAGGAACGGCCTCCACACGAACAGAAGAAAGTTGGGGACGACACCACCACTTGAAGCCCTTGATATTCTTGGTGTGAGAATCCAAAGAGTGGGCTCTGTTCAGATTTGGTAGAGAGGAGGAGGATATAGAGATCGTATACAACGATCAAGCAAGTGGGAGAAAGTTTTGTCTATTGTGTAGATAAAATGCTTGATCGTTTAAATGAAGTACACGATCGTGTAAGAAAAAGGCAGCGATTGTCTATACGATCGTTTAGTAAAATGTAGGCGATCGTTTAAAAAGAAGTGCGCGCATGTAAGCGATCGTGTAGTAAACTTGAGCTATTATATAGTCTCTGATTTTACTAAGTAATAGGCAACACACTTCATTTGAGCGATTTCCGTGTTCTTTGCAAAATGAAAATGATTTTCATTTTGTTCTTCAATTACGAAAACTGATTGGAACTTCCCATTAACGCACGATTACGGAAAAAATAGTGTCCAATTATCCTATAATTTTCAAAATAAAATAATAAATATAATCATATTATATTCATTAACCTATAGTTTAATATCACATATCAACCATAGTGTTTTCCCCTCCACTAGATATAAATCATATTTATATCCAATTTTCTCCAATCAATGTATCTCATATATAAAGTCAATCATATCAAATATAATTAACCAGTTCAATCATATCATATATAATTGAATTCCTTCTTATCAATTTGAACATTTCAAACTGACCCAAAAACGGATTCTCAACTTGAATCCATTGAGCTACCACGGGGACCTTATAGACCTATGGCTCGAAGCTCCAACGGTTCGTTAATAATTGACTAAACTCTTTAGCAATGAGATCTACCATCCAATAACTGTCAGGCATTCCACTAAAGACTGACAACTGAACTCTCCTTACCACAGATATATTTCTATGTCCATTGCATATAACCAATCAACAGTACGATTACCCTTCACAGATGCTCGTAAGTACAACTAGGTCAATTTACCGTTTTGCCTCTATAGTTACATCTAACTCCTTAAATACCATTAATTCTTCTAATGAACAATACAACATAGTTCTACTATGTTTGGACACTCTCGGGCCATGAGAAGGTGTGTGGCGCCACATCGTTCAAGCCCTAGGATCAGCCCTTAAGGGAGCAATCTATCTACTTACCCTTGCTTCGATGAAGGAGTGAATTCCATCTTGTGTAGCTGAGTTCCTAGCTTCTAAATCAGACGAATCTCCAAAGTGGTAGGTTTGAGTTGATGACCTGGCCACTCGCACGCATGCAAATCAAAGAACCGCCCTTAGAGGCAGAAGTTCCCAACTCACTCAGGATTGAGGTCATGTTACCTTTGGTAATCCTAGTGAAGTGAAGTCTCTGTCATATATGACAGAATATATGAGGAGACGTTAACACTTCGTGGTCAGGTTTTATACAAAGTTTGGGTTTTCAAAAGATCAGATGACCCAAAAAAATCGATCAATTGGGTTGGGCTGGGTTCATTTTTTAATAAGGGCTATTTGGGTTGAAGAAATTTACAAACTGAACAATTAGGTTGGGTCTAAAAATTCTTGTAGTGAGAAATATATTTGTAGTGAGAAGAGTGCAGCTTCTGGTCTTTAATGGAGTGCTCGAAAGTTAACAGATGGTGGATCCCGTGACTAAAGAGTTTAGTCAGTTATTCACGTACCGTTGGAGCTTCGAGCTACAGGTTCATAAGGTCCCCTTGGTAGCTCAATAGATTCAAGTTGAAAATCAGTTCTTGGGGTTAATTTGAAGTGTTCAAATTAACATGAGAAAATTCAATTATATATGATATAATTGGTGTGATGTGTGAGATACATCAAGTGGAGGATTAATGAAAAAGAACTATGGTTTGTATGTTTCATGAGATGAAATATTAAAATTATAGGTTATAAATATAATATGGTAAGTTAGTTATCATATTTATTTATAATATATTAATTATATGATAATTAATTTCTTTTTCTCTAATAACCGATTGAGTGGGAGGTTATTGGTGGTTTTATGATAACCGTGAGATAAAAAGGAAAATTGTTTTCCTAAAATTTGAGGTTTCCTCATTCAGAAAGAATTCACAGATAAGCTATCAAGTAAAAGTGTTTCACTAAGCGATAACTTTGCAAAGACTAAACGATTGTACAGCTTTGACTATACGATAGTCATTCAGCTGACAGTAGCTAAATGATCGAGTGGCAAGTCTATACGATAGACTGTCGTTTGCTACACGATCGAGCACATTGTCTATATGATAGAAAACATCTTATCTCTTACTTGCTCGATCGTCTACTTGATGTAGACCTCCAGTCTCTTCTTCAAGCCAAGATCATATAGAGCACACAACTCCTGGATTCTCACATCGAGAATACCAAGGTAACCATTGTGGTGGTGTCCTCACTCAGTTCGTGGATCGAGTTAGACTCGATTGGTTTCGTGGAGGTTGTGCTCATTGTGTTCATGTTGTGCTTCAGTCGTTGCGTTCGAGCGTTGCTGTTGTTGGACGCATAGGAGTTTGTTCGAGGGAATTTTAAAGAATGGTTCTTCAAAGATACGCATATTCTATCCATTGATACTCTTGTAGTATGCTGTAACTTCAGTTTATGCATGACCTGTTAGTTTCCGATTTATGACTATGATTGATTGTGTTCGATTTGAATGGAATTTGGAACGATCCTTTTCGCTGCTCATGGAAATCCTCATGTTTGATTTCCTTCACATACATAGATCAATGTTCAAGATACAACTCAAAAGGTCTATAGTATAGGGATAAGGTTATCTTATCCTGGTAATACTATGGATACGACCCACTTTGTATTTGATACAATGTAATGATCCAATACGTTCGTATAGGTGACACACGAGTGAAGGTATCCTATGTAGTGAGTTTTCATAAGATCAGGCTGCGAAATAGTAACCACTAGATGTAACACCGTCAACTAGTTAGATTTTTATTTCAATAGGATGATCTAGGCAACTTAGTCTTAATCTTGATTATATTATGAACTCCTGTTCACGAAGGATTGTCTTTTGATTTGTATAGGTGAGGGTGGCTAGTTCACCAACCCAATATGCCTACCATTTTGGGGACAAGACCGAGTGAGAAGTTGAGAACATAATAATACTAGATGGAATTCACTCATTCCCACCTTAAGAGTAAGTAGATGAGTGTTCCCTTAAGTAGCATCTCCGGACTTGAACAAAGAGCCTTTCCCTCTCATTGGCCCGAGAGGAGTTTCTGTTTGTTGGTTGGACTATAAACATGTTATTCATTAGCGAAACACTAGTTCTTAAGGAGTTAGAGGTAACCCAATGGTAAAATGATAATTTGACCCAGTTGGAATTACAAACACTCGTGAAGGACTAACTTGCTGGTATTGGTCTATATCTGTGGACACATAAACATATTTGTAGCGAGAAGAGTACAACTGTGAGTCTTTAGTGGAATGTACCCACAGTTAACAAATATTGAGTAATTTGGTTAATGAGTCTAGTCAATTAATCTCATATCGTTGGAGCTTCTGTCTACAAGTCCATCAAGTCCCCTCGTTAGCTCAGTAGAGGATACTTAAGAGGGATAATTTGAATTGTTTAAATTAATTTAAGGAAACTATATATTAATGTGATTAATATATAAGTAATTACAGATATGATCTATAATTAAATTTGAAAATAATATTTGAATAAGATTCAAATTAAATAATTCAAGTGAATTAGATTCACAAATAATTAATTAATAGAGAGGTTTTGCACATATACATGAGATGTATATGATAATTAAATATATGCATTAAATTGAGTTTAATGTATAAGTAGTTATCTAATTATTGTGCAAATTAAAATTAAATAAGTATTATATAATTAGGCTAATTAATTGAATAAATGTTATTTAATTAAATGGGATAATAAGTGTTATTTAATTAATTATAGAAAAAGAAAATATTAGGAAAAGGGCTTGACCCTTCTCTATATAAAGGCTTCTCTATTGCCCTTTGAGAACATACAAGACACAATACACAATACCTTAGTGTTATTGTGCAGAATTTTCTCTATGCCATAAAGAAAATCCTCTCTACTCTTCAAAACCCTTTTTCTCTTCCATCTCTCCCAATAGTTGGATACCACCTATCCCTCTATTAGAATCTCAGAGAATATTGAGATTACTCTCGTGGTAGTATTCGAGATTATTCAAAAAGTTGTTCGTGATCAAAATCGACGAAGATCCGTTCGTTGGAACAAGGAAAGGATTGTTCGTGGCACTTGGAGAATCTTCAAAGGTAAGGACCGTTCTAATCTTTTCCCTAAAGCATGTTGTTTTACATATTTATATCCTGTTTTAGTTCAATGATTATGTTTATATAAAAATTGAATTGCAAGATGCAAGACGATCTCACGAGATGCTTCCGCTGTAGGGGGATCTGATCCTCCCTTCACGAACACCACCGATCACGAACAATGGACACCACCAAAAGGACTTCCTTGCTATTATCGGGCAAGGAATACAAACCGTAAGATTTGTTTTTAGTTTTGGAAGAGGAAGAAAATGAAGAGAGAAATTGAGAGAGATATTGAGAATTATCGACGTTTCTCAATGCTACAAAATTTGATATAGACCACAGTCATTTCGCTATGGTTAATTTGAATAGACTATAGTTGTGCAACCATGGTCTATTCTAGTGTAGTTTATACTATAAATCACGACTAACGCCAATTGTTGTCAATATTTATAGAACCCGAATTACGTTACCCGTGGTCTATATTTATAAACCACGACTAGCGTCAATCGTGGTCTATATTGTTAATAGACAATGACTAACGTCGGTCGTGATCTATATTGTCATAGACAACGGGTAACGTTAGTCGTAGTTTATGAATATATAGCCCACTGTCATGTCAACCATGGTTTATGTCCTTATAGACCACAACTTGCATTATTCGTTATGTTTTATTATTAACCATTGCAAAAAATTAGGTGTTGTATATTGTTCCAATAGGCTATGGTTTATATCAACCAGTGTATTTGAATAGATAACGATTAACTTTAGTTGTGATATATAGTGATAGATGACATATGTGATCCATCGTATTGCATTAATGGACCATGGACCATCTGCGGATTATTTATTATTTCAAAATTTAATAAATATAAACATTTGATTGATATAAACAAATGCAAAATCAATATGCTACCTAATCAATTTTTTACATACACTAACGTCATGTGTACAAACACTAGCATTTAAATACTAAATTGTGACAAGTGAAATAATTAAAACTACTAAAAATCAGTTTGTACAATAATGTATTACTGTAGAAATTTCCCCCATTCATCACGAACCTCATCAATCTCAACCTGAGCATATGCCTTTTTTTCGTAAATTGTAAAAAAAAAACAAAATCAAATAAACAAACAAAGACTATGCAGATTTATATATGTGCATAATAAGATAACTCATTTATATAGTTCACTCATAATTCACAACATACCAAGTCTTTAAAAGAACGAGTCTGTTGATCCATCATAATATCACTAATAAATTTCAAGACATAATATCCACATTCTATCGATCCAGGTTGATGAGGACTCTATATGAATAAATAATAAGAATTGAAATAATTATAAACATAAATTTATAAGATACCTTAATGTGATAGAAAAATGACTTACTTTAATAGGGGGATTCCAAATAATTCCTCTTTTCACCTTCAATCTTGATTTGGATCTATATATCATTATAACCCTATTTTAAAAATCAAACAGATGCACATTTTATGAATCTATTATATATATTTTACGTATACATACAAATGGAATGATATATATAACAAAAAAGTTAAACTACTTACATGTTGACAAGACTTTTAGTCTCATCACGAATAACATTTGACATTGAATCTAATGAATATGCAATATCTCCATATATATCTAATACAACAAGTATCTAATGATAGCGACAAAGCAAATATATGATATATACTAAATGTTACTATACATTACAAAATATAAATGCAATGAAAAAATAGATACAATAGTTAGTATATATACGTACCCAACATTTATTGGAATAAGGGCCGATTGATTTAGGTTTTACTTGAAGTAGTCTTGATGCCAACACACGAGCATGATTTTCTAAAGATCCATTTCCATTACCAAGTAGACTCGGGTCTACAAATAAATATTTGTCCACTACATTAGTTTGAACTAATACAGTATACAAGTATTTGTAAAACAAATATTCATGTTAGTACAAATGGTTAAACCTTTTAATCATATATGTATAAAAATAAATTTACATTGAATGAAAATTCTAAACTTACCCCATGTAAACTAAGATAATATTCACTGCAATTCAACCATTTTGCATAAATAAAAAACATCTTTGTCCATAATAAAGAAATCTAACTCTCCTCTAAACACGTTTTTGGATAATCGAACATTTATTGAACCACCAGGAATAACTGATTTTGCATACTAAAATAGTAGTCTTAGCGACTCAGGCAACCCCGATAAATCATTGATAGATGAGATAGTTTTCTCTTTAGAGGATACAACTATGACAAAAGAAAAAAGAGTTAAAAAATTTTCTTTTCGAATATAACACAACTTTTGTATAATATAATAATTAGTTTCAAGAACACCTTAACATCATTCATGTAGATAACAAATTCACGAGGCCATGCAACTTGATGCCCAATTGCATCTTCTACACGTACTATCTTCTCGTCAATTGGATATGACAATAAACAATTTTTTTTGTCGCCAAGTCGATATCCACTTTCACAATATCTCCTCCAATTGGCATACCATAGAGTATTTCACTTGGATCAATTGTTTCCTACCTATAACCGTATGCTACTATCTTCTTATCACTATGTAAAGCTAGTTCACATGGTTTTCTCTACAACATAAAAAATAATTAGATTTATACACATAATAAATTAATATAATAATCAGAAGCATACCTTTATCAAATGTCTTTTTCTCTGAGTTGTTTCATTTTAAATTGCTTGTGAGGAAATATTTGTCTCAAAAGTGGGAGTTTGTGCTTTGGACTTTTCTTTATCCTCATGCTTCTTAAGTTTTTCTGTTATTATTCTCAATCTTTCTTCAAGAGCTAAATTCATTTATGTTAGACGAGCCTTCTCAGCAAGCATACGTTGGTGGCATCCAAACTTACATTATTGTTAGGAGTTTGAAAATATGAACTAGGCAAAATTTAACGACCCGAGTTCAGAAGGGGTACATGAATGAACCGATATCACATCTGATTGAGAGAGATCCTGAGGACATGAAAGTATGATTTAAGAAAGGCTTAAAAGAATTGAAAGTTACTACTTATATCAACAAGGTGCACCTTCCTTTTCGGTGACTCAATCATAAGCGTGTTTAGCTTAGAGCAATCTTATGTTGGGTGACCTCATGGGAATTTTCCTAGGATGCAGGGACAACTTTCACTTCTAAAAAGCATTTAAGGCAAGGGAGGATGACATAACCAGGTTGATAGGACTATTTCTTTTTTGGAAGTTTTTCGGGAAAGTGTTTCCTACAAAATATGATATAAAACTAATTATGTCATTTGAATACACACAAATATCAATACTTACTATTTCAGTTGCCATACTTGAAGTTTCCTCATTTAAAAATTTTCCATTTGAGCAAAAATCCATAAATTTGATCTATCCACACTTTCCCTATCTATCCCTTTTTCTTTCTACCAATAATATGCATATAACGTTAGCTTTCAATAATGACATATTAAAGAACAAAGTATATTATATTCTTTACTTACCAATTCTTCTATCGTGTTTTCATATCCTTTCTGCGACATTCGATGGTCATATTTGTACTTCAATCTTCTTTTACTTTGTTCTTCATGTATGGTCTAAAAATTCACATATAATTGATTAATAAAGATATAATTTAATTCGAGTCGCATTCATAATGTAAAAGATGAAAACGAAAATCATACTTGAAACTCTTTCCTTAATCTGGTACAGACTAAAATATCCCAATCTTTTTTATTGATGAACGAGTAAAGTTTAGGTGGATGTTTAATATACCCCAAATCATCAATATATGGATAGATGTAATCTCGTGATAATGAAGATTTAAATTGCCATTTTTCATTTACTAGAAACAAAAAAATTTTTCTCATCATACCATTCAAAACAAAAGTCGCCTGCAGATATAACATATACAACTTCAATACACACATGCTATAATTAATAAATAACATTTATCTGTTTATTGTAATTTTAAATTACATTACTTCAACTAGCTCATAAATTTTTTTCTTCAACTCAAGTGGAACATAATGCCAATTTTGAAATGTAATAGGGACATGATTGCGAACATAAGTTCCTATAAAACTTTACATTTTTTGTCGTATTTCTTTCAATAGGCTGGCCTTTAGCATTAACGTTAACAATTTTACGCTCACCGGTTGAATAAATAGCAAATAACTCACGCATAACAGTTGGTCCTCTGGTGTTTCTTGGTGGAGGTACATCATCTGAATGAGGTGACAATGAAACTTCATCATTGTTGTCATTTGGTTGCATCATGGTGATCTAATGAATTAAAAGCAAAACAAATGGGAAAAAAAAATCAAAGTATATTCATATAACAATGCATGAAAAATATGAAAAACAAAAATTAGTAGTTAAATACCTTCTTTTGTATTATTATTCATAATCCATGTTCCATTACAATCTACGAAGATATGACATCTCATCATCATTAACATCGTCAAATGAATTTAATGGAAGGCATGGATTTTGAAAATCCACTAGAGAGTAGTATTCTATCACCTAATTCATCATTATCCTCGTAACCATTATATTCCTTTGAAGGAATTGTAAGTACTATTGACCATTTAGAATCAACAGGATCTTCTACATAAAAAACTTGTTTAGCTTGTCTTGCTATAATAAAAGTATCACACTTGTGACCAATCTGACTAAGATTAATCAAGATAAATCCAAGATCATCAATTTTTACACCACTTTTGCTTTCAATCCAGTCAGACAAAAACACTGGAATCGAAAACATATGATAATTAAGCTCCCAAATCTCTTTTGTTTTCCCATAAAATGATATATCATCAATTACTAGATTCATCTTTAGTACTAGAGATTTGCATCATTTTAGTAACCAACACAACTACACTATTCTGAACACTGCACATTTCTTCTTGACTCTTTGTTTGATATTGGACTCCATTAATTGTGTAACTTTCATAAGTACTTACTTCAACACGAGGACCATGTGCAAGCCACCTCACAATATTTGAGATGTGATTTTAATTACTTTCTAATTCAAAAGCAATCTGAAAAGATTAATATGTATATATCTGGAATATGGTTTTCAATGGTTTAAGCTTAGAAGGAAAATGATTTGTTATTGTGACAAATACCATTTCTCTTAACCATGTGTTGAATGTTTATGATGTTTATATTGGAGCCATTTGTATTTTTTTGCCTTTGATGGATATTTGGTTAAAGATATGTTGACTGAAATAAAATTGACATGGATTATAGATTAATCAAGAAAAAATACAAAAGATTTAAAGTAGAGGTTGATGTACTTATCTAATATAATGCAATACTTCATATGTATTGTCAATTACATAGCGATGAGCCTACTCCAGTAATTCTTTTTTGGGATTATGAAATGATTTATGACCTATTTGTTTTCCAATATTTGATGCATTACTTCATTGTATTCTCCAAAACTAAATGGCTCTACTTCTGACAGAAAATCGATGCAAAAGTCTACTGCTTCTTCCACAATATAACTTTCAGGTCTATGTCCATTTCTAACATATCCTTTTAATATTTTCATGTAACATTCAAAAGGATACCTCCATCGTAAATACACAGACCCACATAATTTAATCTTTCTAACAAGATGAATTGTGAGATGAACCATTATTATAAAAAATAATGGAGGAAAATATTTCTCCAACAAACATAAAGTTTAAATAATATCATTTTGTAATGCATCTAGTCGGAGTGCTGAGAAGACTTTGCTGCATATTCTGTTAAAAATGAAACAAATTCACGTGATTGAATACCTTACATGTTTAGGTAGAACTGATCGTATAGTAACATATGGTAATTGTTGCATAAGTACATGACAATCATGAATTTTAAGTCCCACAAGTTTCAGGTCTTTAAGTGATACAAGTTTTCGTATACTAGAAGAGTAATCTTCTGGAACTTTTAACTTCACTTAATGTTTTACATACTATACATTTTTAATCTCTTGATAATGTATAACATGCATAAGGGATATAAGTGATAGAATTAACATTTAACATGCAAAAACAATTAAGGATTTAAGCACTTTAACTACATCAATTTTAGCTAAAAGCATGCATGTACATGGTTTTCAATATATTGGGTTTCTGATGAATACTTTTGATATTTCCTTCGAATTGCTTGAATTCACCATAGGTTTATTTTTCAATCTATGCAGTAGACCACCACGAGAGTCTTCTCTACTAATGTCATGCCTTAGATTGAGTGGTGGAACTCAAATTGAGAGGTAACTACGAGAATTTTGGGATTTTGAGACAAAATTTTGACATCACTCTTTTTTTTTTTTTTTCCGTCTAAAATTTCAGTTTTGCATGGCGTTTTCCCTTAATCTCATATTTATGGGATTAATACATGCAATCAGTTTTAATGGAATTTTGACATTCAATTTCCACTAAAATTGTGAGATTAGTTGTCAACAAAAATTGGAAAAATAGGATATTCCCACTTTCAAATTTCTTTATTATTTCTTTTGAATTTAATTTTATTTTATACAAAATAAACTTAAATTAAAATGAAATGGATTCTGAATTTGATTATTTCAAATTATAATTTATTTAATATACTTTGTTTTAAATAATTAAATTATTAAACAATTTTAATTTATTAATTTAACAATTAATTTAATATCAAATATTAAATTAATAAAATACCTAATCCATACATGAATCACTATTCATGTACTTGATATTTAAATCAAATTTAAATATTTCCAACTCTCCAAATCTGTTTAATTCGTTAACTAAACATTTGATTATATCAAATATATTAATCCAAACCCTAAACCGAATTTGTACATTTCAAATTCTCTGAACACGTTATTTTAAGGTTTAATCCTTTTACGAGCTAGTAAAGGGACCTAATGGATATACTGATCATGAGCTCCAACGATTTGAGATTAATTGGCTAAACTCTTTAAACTGAATTAATCACTATTCATTGACTACCGAGACATACGACTATAGCTCAATAGTTGTACTCTCCTTACTGTAACTATATTTTTGTCCACTTGATTTAACTATAATCAGTAAGTCGATCATTCACGGGTCATTCTCATTTTCAGTTAGGTCAAAATTACTGTTTTACCCCTATAATATATCTTGCTCCTTAAGTCTCTACTAATTCTCTAATGAACAATTGGTTTATGGTCCTACCAATAAACTGAATCCTTCTCAGCCACGAGAAGGCGGGGCCCCTATGTTCAAGACCAGGAGTTAGTACTTAAGGGAACAACTTATATACTGACCCTAAGATGGGTAGGAGTGAATTTCGTCTTGCATGACTATGTCCTCAACTATCTATTCGGTCTTACCCTTAAAATGGAGGCTTATTGAGCAACAATGTTGAACCACTCTCACCTATGCAGATTAAAGGATAATCCCGAATAAACAGTTGTTCATAGTTGGCTCAGGATTAAGATCAAGTTACCTTAGGTCATTAAATTGAAATAGTCAGTTTTAACAGTAAACAGTTGTTATAAAGAAAAAAGTGACTATTTCATGGTCTGGTTTTATGCAAACATCTTTTGCATAAGATGCTCCCACTCACATATCTCTACATGAATGACTTTGGGATAACATCATTTGTATCAATATACAAAGTAGGCTGCATCCATAGTGTCCCTAAGATAAGGTACCCAATCTTATCCATATATTTGTAGACCTTTTTCTTTGGCTATATACTAAAACTTGATCATCTTTTATGTCTCTACATAAAATTTAAGTATTCATGTTATAACCATGGGTTAGTTTATTGGATTTAGGAATGAATACAATTCAATAACACCTTTATGTAAATAAATCTCAGTAATATTTTTATTGTGAATAGAATATGTTTAATGTTTACAAACTATTAGTTTTTGGACATTTCCAATAATAAGTGCTCTCTTGTCCAACTTTTGGTGCTAGTTTTGGTCGAATCTTTAAATCAACTAAATCCCATCTTGTTGTTAATTCATCTTTAGTTTTTCCAGACATATCAAGCAATGTGCCAATAATATTCATACACATTTTTTGTAATATGCATTACATCTAAACAATGTCTCATATAAATTTTTTTCCAATATTCAAGATAAACAAAATATTGACATTTTACTCCAACATTTTTTGGAGTTTTTCTTAATTGAATCTGGTGTCAAATTTTTTTTTTCCCTTTTGATACATAATATCACTTGTATGGTTGAAAATTTCTTCACCGTTACTTGGTTGAGGTGCAATTCCGAATTCTTGAAATTCGTTGTACACTCTTTATTTTTGTATGGATGATATTGATCCAAGGATCTTCTATGTCTAGGATAAGACAATTTTAAATAACCATTTGTGCAACAACCATTCAAATTTCCATAAGCAAAAAAAATCATTCGTGGTCCACAATAGAATTATCTTTAAAGGTAAATATCTCTTTGCGATATGCATTAAAACATTCAACTCCTTCCCCCTAAAGCAATATCAAATCATCAATTAGTGGAGTAAAAAAATACATCGACGTCATTCCCTAAGTTGCTTTGGTTCAGATATCAACAAACTTAACGTCATAAACTTTCTTCTCATACATAACCACGAGGAAAAATTTACTATATTACCATTATCACTGGCCAACAACTATACTTACTACTCATGTTGCTATGTGGATTCATTCCATCTGTGGATATAGTAAGACGAAGATTTTGAGATTCGCTACCAAACTCAGGTCATAAATAATCAATTAATTTCCACGAAGGCGAATAAGCCGAATGACGTAATAATCCATCATTTTATTTTTCATCAACATGCCAAGTTAATCTCTTGGCATATTCCTTGTTCCTAAACATTCGTTTGAAACAAGGAATTAGAGGAAAGTACCATACGACTTTGGCAGGAACCCTAATTTTCTCTTCGTTTGAATTTTTACGATGTTTCCATCTTGACTCTCCACACATAGGAAATTTATTCATATTCAAATATTCTTTTTTGTATAGACAACAATTATTAGGACATGCATGAATCTTCTCATATTCCATCCCTAATGCACATAAAATGTTCTTTGCATCATACATTGATCGAGGAAGTGCATTATTTTTTGGTAGCATCTCATTTACAAGACTCGACAACTATGAGAAACTTATATTACTCCACTCATATTGAACTTTTAAGTTATACAACTTCGCTAGTGTTGATAACTTAGTAAAAGTTTTACAATTGTGTTATATAGAGGTTTCTTAGCATTGTCAACTAAAGTTTCAAAACTCTTTGTAGATTGAGAAAAATCTTTATCTGCTTCCTGCACCATCTCAATTGTCTCATTAACTACATACTCTTGGCAGGTATTTAGATTCTTTTTGGTATTCTCATATGACTTTTTTGGAAGCTCTCCACAATGCCAAAACCATGTAGAATAACTCAGGTCTATTCCATTTATAATTAAATGGTTTTTAATTTCCTTTCCATCATACGTATCAATATTTCCACATTTTAAGCATGGACAACGAATTCTAGATGGATCATCTGCATGACTTAAAACAAATTCTATAAACTTGTTTACACCCAATTCATATTCTTGTTCTCATCCAAAGATTCATCTATATCGAGCATATGCAATAAAATCTGTCAAAAGTTATAGAAAAAATAACTATTCAATAATAGCACTTGAAAAAAAGATGTAGAACAAAATTAAATTTTTATTGTGCCTAAATAGCATAAAACCAAAATCTCACATTCAAATGTTATGCAACCTATGAATGTGTTTTAATAAAGTTAAATCCACGATAGTTTAAAAATGAGTAGTAGTGCACTAAAGAAAAAAACAACAATTTATTCACAAGAAGTAACACAAACTAAATAAATAACTTATCCATAGATGCAAATCTAAAGCCAAGATAATGCATCATGTGACTCTTATTCTATAACAATATCTGTAGTTTCAGTTCACAATTTTAATTTCATGGCTTGTTCTTGAAAGGTTTATGTGTGTGGGGTTATTGATAGGGGTGTTCAAAAAATTAGATTACCAAAAAAATCGATCAACCCAATCCAACCCGTTTGGTTTGGGTTGGGTTCAAATAAATAAAAATTTTATGGGTTGGGTTGGTTCATGGGATCATGGGTTCACCTAATATAATCCGAACCAACCCGAATTTATTATTAACTTTAAAAAATATTTTTTTTTTGTTACTTATAACACAATTATCTATACATATTGATTTAATTTTATTTAATTCCAATATTTTTTGAATAATTTATTCTTCAACAACTCTTAAAAGTAGAAACTTTTTAATATATAAATTAAAATTGAGTAGTTAATCTTAATTCAATATATAAAAATAATTAAATTAGATTTTTACATATTTACGTTTTGCTTATTTTTAGAAAATTTTTTTAAATAAATGACCCGATTAATCCGAATCAACAACTATTAGGTTGTGTTTATTTTTTAATAAAGATTATTTGGGTTGAAGAAATTTACAACCCGAACAATTTAGTTATATCTAAAAACTCTTTCAATCTAATCTATGAACCCCTAGTTATTGATATTGAAAGTGCACATACCCAACAATTAAAAGATCATTAATAAAGAACTTTAAAAAAAAAAAAGATCATTAATAAAGGGGAAAAAAAATTAACATACAGTGAAGACAACTACTACCAGAACCAAACAGCAAAAAAAACAGTGACTGCAACATAAGATGGAAGCAAATCAATAAGAGGTGGCTGCAAATCGACAAGCGGCGCTGATGATTCCCTCGCCAAACTTCCCTATCTCACCAAACGGAATTGCACAACTACTCAAATTGGGCTAATTTTTTTCTAATAGTTTTTTCGTTTTAAATTTTAAAATATTTTAAATGGCTATATTTATTTTTTTCCCCTAAATTCATTGTTTATTTAAATTTAAAAACGTTGGATTAAGGAAGCAAGCAATGGAAGAAAAACAGGATCTAATTCATTAATTTTGGCTTCAAACTCAGCATGTTCATAAACTAAAAACAAAGTTTCAACATTAACCTTTGAACTACCTCTTGAATCACGATCTTTAGCTGCAATCTCCTTTTTCTTGGTTGTGAACCACCACAAGATCTTCTCTACTATTCTCTCGGTGCCTTAGATTGAATTGTGGGACTCAAAATAAGCTTGAATTAGGAAAATGGAGGAGAAATGTTTTCTAGTTTTCAACAGAATGAAGACTTTCTTCAAATAGATTTTCAACAAAAATATCTTCAATCCATCCCCCATTTCAACTTCAAAACTGAAGTTTATATTGTATGACATTCAAGCAATAAACCTTATGTGTGAATTCCAGCTCAAGCTTGAGAATTTGAATTATAAAAATAATGGAACCATGATTGAGATGCTAAGTTGAAGAAATGGGAAATTCCCACTTTTCCAACTTTTGTAATTTTTCAAAATTTTTTTATTTCAATTTTAAAACTTAAAATTAAAATTAAAAATTAGCTGTTCAATTTTAATTCTTTAATTTAAATTGAATTTCTATTAATTTTACAAAAATTAATTCAATAATTAATTTTTCTAATAAAATTAATAATTAGTTAAATAATCCAATTAGTTCTAATTAATTTAATATCAAATATCAAATTAATTAATCACCAATTCCACTATCATGAATCCCTATTCATGAATTTAATATTTAAACCATTTTTAAATATTAATCGATTCTCCAATTTTGTTTAATTTCAAAATTAAACGTATATTTATATCACATATAATTATTAATTCCCTTAATTCTAATTTTGAACATTTCAAACCAACTTATCATGCTACTTTAATGCTAGTCCATTTGTGAGCTAGTAAGGGACCTAATGGACCTACAGATCATGAGCTCCAATTATCCAAGATTAATTGGCTAAACTCTTTACACCGAATTAACCCTCATTCATTAACAACTGAGTCACTGCACTAAAGTCCAGAGTTGCACTCCCCTCACTATAGATATGTGCAGAGTTGTACTCCCCTCACTATAGATATATTGTGTCCACACCCCTCACTATAGATATATTGTGTCCACTCGATATAACCATAATTAGTAAGTTAACCCTTTATAGGTTGTAATAATGGTTGGGTCAAATCGTTGTTTTACCCTCGAGATTATCTTGTTCCTTAAGACCCACTGATCCTCTAATGAACAATTGGATTGTGATCCGATCATCAAACCGAGCCCCTCTTGAGCCAATGAGAGGGTGGGGTCCCTTATTCAAGACCCGGAGTTAGCACTTAAGGGAATAACCTCTCTATTATCCCTAAAAGCGGGTAGGAATGAATTCCATCTTGCACCCTATATCCCAGCTATCTACCCAGTCTTACCCTTGAAATGGAGGCTTATTGAACAGGCGCTGTTAAGCCAACTCTCACCTATGCAAATCTAAGAATAATCCCGAATCAACAAGAGTTCATAGTTAGCTCAGGATTATGGTCAAGTTAACTTGGTCATCGTTTTGAAATAATCAGTCTTAAACAGTAAACAACGTGAATGGCTGATTTCTTGGTCCGATTTTGCGCAAACTCATTGCACAGAACACCCCCACTTCTCATGTCACTACATGTACGATCAGGATCATTTCGTCTATAGCACTTTACAATTTTATAACAGCTACAGAGTGGGCCGCATCCGATAGTGTTACCAGAATAAGGCACCAAACCTTATTCATATACTATAGATCATTTAGACTTTTTACTCAAACCTGATCCACTCTTATGTCTCCACATAAAGTTCAAGTACTCATGTAAGAGTCATAGTTTATTGAATTATTTCTACAACGAAATAAGCAATTCATATATTCAATACAACTTTATCGAATCAAACATTAATAACAACTTTATTGATTTACAGAATGAGTTATTGTTTAAAAACCACGAGTTTTAGGAAAAAAAAAAAACCAACATCACATTCATTTTTAAATTAAAAATAGTTAACATTCATTTTTATTTTTATTTTTTTATTTTTTATTTTCTAAATTCATTGCTGGTTTCAAATTGTTATTCATGGATTTTAATTTCTCTCTATACTAAATTTAGAATTGTCATAGTCATTAAAGTTATAATCATAGTTAGATTTGGTTATTGAAAATATATATGATTTTTTTTTTTTTTTTTTGTGTGTGTGTTAAAAGTCACTCTTTTGTTGCTCAATTTTCATATAATTAACAATTTGATTTATGAGCTCCTATTTATATGATTTAGTCCAGTCTTTATACTTTCAAATTAAGAATTTAGCTTTTATCTTGAAAATTTTCATCAAATTTAAATGGAAAAATTTGACTATATAATACTCTAGTACTTGTATTATATAAATATATTTTATCCTTAATCAATTTAATAATCTACATATGTAAAGAATTTCATAAAATCTTAATAGTATTTTTCGACGATAAGGATTATGATTGTTGCAAACTATAAAATATAACAAGGATTACAATCATTGCAAACGGTGAAGTATAGTGATACTTATTAAAGTTCATAGACTAAATTATAATAAAGTTTAAAGTATATAGTCCAATAATGATATCTCTTTTTTAGCTGTGGTTGCTTTTATGTAAGTTACCTTAATTTCAATCCCTTTTATGGCTTTTATTCCACCACCCTTCCTTGAATCCTTCTTTTGAGCTATCTGATAGTCCTCTTTATACTTGATCATTTATATGAATGAAATCGAAGTTGAGATATGATAAGGGTACTAATCGGGATATTCGGATGCACCTACTAATCTATACATATATTATAACATTTCAAAAAACTAAATAGAAGTATACGAATAGATTCATAACAAATTGAAATTCAAAGATTAGGTAACACTTCAATATGAAAGTTTAGACACATCAAAGTGATTTTTTGTTCTTTGGAAATGATATGAGTAGCACTACTTGCCCATTAAGGTTGGAAACATCAAAACCAAAGAAAAAAAGGTATATTAAAGTTAAAGAAATAAATGTTGGACCATTTCACTTTCATTTATATTCCATTCCGATAGATACTTTAGATTTATTGTTGATCATATTTTACACACTTTTGTTTATTTATTTATTTATTTTTAATGAGATGTCACACACTTCAATTAATAACTAGCAATTTGAGTGTAACCATTTATTTTTACTGTGTTCTCCATTTTTTATATAGGTTATTGTGCTTATATTATTGTCTCAATGTTATTTTAACCAATAATAATAAATTTAGAATATAATCTATCAATTTATTATATTTAAATAAATATAAAATAAATACTCAAAAAACGTGTAAACAAAATACGTTAATAGATGAAAGATTAAATTTTATTATTTTGCCAACGTGAGCATAATTCAACTGACATAATATTTTTACTATTAATCTCGATGTCAGAGATTTGATTCCCTCACTCCACGTATTAATACAATAGCTTTACAAAAAAATATTATCATTTTAGAGAAATAGATTTGATTAAATTAATTGAAATATTATTCTTGATAATAATACTAATAGTAATAACAACAATAATAATAAGTTGGGTAAATTATATTAAAATAATTAATAATTTATTTATTTATTTTATAAATTTATTTGAATAATATATTTAAAGTTAAAAAGCCCATATTTGTCACCCAAACTTTTCTTCATAGATTTTGTGTGGATTGGAGCAAATTTTGAAATTAGATAAAGTATTAAATCAAGGGAAAATTTAGGAAATTTTAAAAAAGAAAAAAAAAATGAAAACCAAACTAAATCCTTCTCGGTCAATCAACCGGAACAAACTGAAAAAGGAGGGTGCCTGGGTATGTTCTCGAAAGGGAAGGCAGAGGTAGTACTTCGAATGGCGAAGAGAGGCGGCTCGGCAAATAAGGAATGGGAAATTGTCAAAGATGACTTCTTTGTTGGCGAAACGAAGGGCTAAATAGCGCCAGTGATTCTCTGAGCTGGTCTGGATTTTGAAACTTAGCCATCTCCATTTGAAGCAGCTTCGGAATATTCGTTTGTTTATTATGTAATCTCACCATTATTCTCCATGTATTAAATAAAATAAAATTAAAAACCTTAGTTATTATGAGGTAAAATTAAAATAATATGGTAGTTTTAAAAACTATTTATAAAAATATTGTACTTTTGAAACTATTTAGAAAAATATTGTTCTTTTTTTTAATAGGTCGAGGGTTCAAAATTCGACTTGAATCCTCAACCTTTACCTTTTTTTTTCTTTTAAGGTCGAATTTTCAACATTCGACATTTGTGTTCTTTTTTTTTTTTTTAATTTTCATTTTATAAAAATAATTTCTAAAAATAATTTATTATTTTATTATTTTATTTAAACTCTAAAAAAAATAAATAATAAATAAAAAATAATATCTCATAAAAATAAAAAAGTGTAAATTAAAATATCTCATTTATATAAAAATAATTGCAAAAATCAATGTGTCCCACAAGGCAGACATCGTCGATTTCGAGCTGGTTGTCGTCGTCGACTTCGAATTTGAGGTTGCTCTAGTTCTTCTTGATGTTGCTCTGGTACCTTTGCAGATGCTTCATGATATAAATATTCATTATGCTCTCCACGACCCTAACTATGTCCATGCACGTATAAAGACGAAGAACCAGCCTCTGAGTCATAATGTCCTAAACCAAATGCTGACATTATCATCATCGGACTAACATAATCAGTTTGACTTTGCGTCTGTATCACAGGGGGCAACTCTTCCACATTATGGGCAACCTCATCAAACTCATCCTCTTCCTTCCTTGCGTCTAGGAGCTGGTGGAGAAACAATAGGTATATCGTACATATAATGTATCCTCTCCATATAGCTTTGGTTGTCACTATATATAGCAAGAACTTGGTTCGGATCATTCGCAACATCATGGAGTCTACTTTTGTTCGATCTTTGTGAATTATAAAATAATTAGATAATATTCATTCATTTACCAGATGACCCACAGCTGCTCCCGGACGAGTGACGTAGTGCCTTGTGATATTATTATACCAATGAATGTAGTCTTGAGTGACATTCCTGTCAAACTATTCAATAGAAACCCCACTGCAATAAACCTTGCACGATAATGCCATCGTCTTACTAAATGTGCAACTTTTTCGGACCAATTTACAGTCCTTAACTCGATATTATGCAGTAGGGATTCAGTATTACAAGGCGATGGGACATCCTGCTGAAAATCGAATTTTCTCATCACCTTGTCAGAAAGATGTCACTCACCAATGTGAAAACATATGAGAGGACTCCGCCATATGTTTTGATCATTCGGACAAAAATTGGGCAAAGTATGCATAATAATTTTGTACGGCTCCCAAATAACCTGAAACACAAAATATTATATTGGGGAACATTAAGAACAAATACAATAAAAATGTGTATAAAATAATCAATTAGGTTCAGTGTAATGTACCTGATCAAGTTGAAGCAGATCAAACATGTATCTGTATTGGCTGACTACATATGTGGCTATCCTAGTCACACAAAATTTGTCTCTCCACCTAAATTTTTAAATTGATAATTTAGAATCTAAATTAACTAGATCAGTGATATATAAATTAAATTGAATTAAAAAAACATACCGAGAACCGTAGACTCGTCCAGCTAACTGAGCATCATTAACATATTGTAGCTGTTGAGCCATTGTTGGAAATCGCTCCCAAGTCCATAGTTGCAAAAGTATGAGAGGCC
>NC_052354.1:5156216-5186282 GCF_009727055.1 Benincasa hispida
ATAGTGGCAGGAACATCAAGTAAACAAAATGACTTGATTTGTCGAAAAATAGACTTCTACCCATCATTTGTAGTATATATGCTCGCGCATATCTTATGACAGTTTCCTCGTCTGCATCATCTGTGAGCTCACGGAATTTTGTTCTTAAATATATCAAACTTAACCTCGATCCTTTAATTTTGTCGGCAGGTGGGGTCACACTGAGGTATAGTTGACAAACTTGTGACCAGTCATTGTACATCACTCCGGTGACTAGCTCACCGTTAACAGGTAACGCCAACAATACTTCTATGTCTTGTAGAGTGATAGTGCACTCTCCAACAGACATATGAAATGTATGCGTCTCAGGCCTCCATCTCTCGACTAAGGCTGTGATCAGATGCCAGTCCAACTGAATAAATCACAATCTGGCAACCCCATAGAATCCAGATGTGCGCAGTAGTGGTAGTATTCGAAGGTAGAGTGGGATAGTGCGTTGGAGAACTGTCTCTTGACGCCTGCAAGTTATTTCTCCAGTAGTACGATCTCGCTATACAACAGATGATCGATAAAAGAATTGGTTGTACAAAACATCAAGATCAACATATCCTGGGTTTAAAGCCATGATCTGAAAGAAAAAAAATATTTATTTCTCAATTAAAAAAAAAATTATTTCTCAATTAGAAAAATAATATACAACTTAATTAAAAGAATAATGTACAACTTAATTAAAAGAATAATGTACAACTTTATAAATTATAATAAAAAAATTGAATATACATTAAAAGTATCTACACTTAATTAAATATACATGATAAAAAGATTATTTATTTCTCAATAAATAATGTACAATTTAATTAAAAGAATAATGTATAACTTTATAGATTACAATAAAAAAAAATTGAATATATAATAAAAGTGTCTAACTTAATTAAATATACATGATAAAAGAAGTATTTATTTCTCAATTAAAAGAATAATGTATAACTTTATAGATTACAATAAAAAATTGAAAATATAATAAATTATTATAAAAAAAATTGAATATACAATAAATTATAATAAAAAAATTGAATATACAATAAAATGAATATATAATAAAAAAATATTTATTTTTCAATCTCTAACTATCTGGAGCCCGTCTTAGTAACGAAGGACACTTCATTCAATTATGGCCTAACTGATTACAAAATTCACATCGTTGTCGAGTGACTGGTTCTGTCCAATCCATCTCGTTGTGATAATGTGAACTTTTCGGTCTACCAGATTTTTTCAACAACGATGGATAGGATGTAGGACGGGCATATTAGGGTACGTGATCCAGTAATCTTCACGCGGTACAAGTTGAAATTGAGGAGAATAACATTCAATATAAGTTGACAATTTATAGTAATCCGCAATAAAGTCTTCGTAGTTCATGTTAAAATGTGAGCAAACGGCCATAAAATGCGAGTATGGAATGCCAAATGCTTGCCACTTGTTACATGAATAGTACCGCTTGGACCTGTTTAGCATCAATATTTGGACGTTTCCTCCTTTAGCATTGAGACTATGACGTCCGGTCTTCACATGAAACACACTTTCATACCGATCGTTTGATTGCACTTCATGTTTACTAGATCTTGCAGCCCATTTATTTATTTTCTCGTGTGCGTACCTGAATTTTTACTCCACTTAGTATTATAAAATATGCTTGAATAAATTGTTAATAACACACACACACATATATATATATATAATAATAATAATAATAATAATATTACCAGGTGTTTTTATCTTGACGCTCCAATGCATCCCTTATTTCTTCTCTTCTTTTCTCGAAATAATTCACACATTTGAAAAATGTTATATGAGCAAGAGCATTTATAGGCAACATTCGAGCTCCTTTGAGGACTCAATTTATGCACTCTGATAGATTTGTCGTCATCCACCCATATCTAAATCCTCCATTATGTGCTTGAGTCCATTGCTCTAAACTAATATTGTCAAAAAAACTCAAACAACTCCGATTTATTCCTCTGATATCTTCAATTGCTTTATTGAACTTCCGAATCTGAAACTGACACCCGGCGCGATAAACATAATTTTTCAATGTATTAAATCTGTACTTTTTATTAAAGTTGCTGATGATATGTCGTAAACAGAAACGATGGTGACATTTTGGTATCGTCCAACCATTTGTTGGATTGTTCACTACTGCGATTATACCAGCATGTCGATATGAAATTAAACACACCTCTTCGTGTGTTACAATTTCTTTTAGGTGTTTCAGGAACCATCCCCATGAGTCTGCGGACTCTTCATCAACAACGGCAAATGTAAGTGGAAGAAGATGGTCGTTTGAGTCAATTGATATAGCAATCAACAATTTTTCTCTATATTTGTCGTACAAGTGTGTACCATCTATCTGAATTATCGGCCAACATTTATTAAAAGCTTCTAGACAAGGACCAAATGCCGAAATACAGAAGTTAGGATAACATGGCCTTCAATAAGCATTTCTTTCACTCTCCACTCTACACATATTTCGGGATTGGTCTAACCATGTACAATTACCTGGGTAACAATTTGTAAGACTCATCCCAATCACCGAACACTTTAGCCAACACTTTTCTTTTGCCCCCTATACCCTATGGTAAGGAACATGATATCCAAACTTTGATTTGATGTCGGACTGCAGTTGTGTCATACTGATAGATGCTTTTTCTCTTACAGCATCACAGAACTCTACTACAATCATTGATGAATCCAATTGCACATTACTTTGACTTTGTTCTGAATAAAAACATGTATGCTACTCATCGTACTTAGTAATCTCGAACAAGCCATCCGATTTTTTCTTTATTACATGAAGTCTGCACTTGCAACCTTCCTCCCACTTCTTACACCGAATTGTCCAAATCGTCGGTGTCGATTCAACAACCTTATATGGTGCGTGACATTTTATTGCAAAACATTTGACCACGTGTTGTAACATTTCTTTGTCTTGACAAATCATCCCTTTATACAATTGAGTATTGTCAACGTCCACAAGGGCTAAAATTGGGTCATGTTCTCGAATGCTATCGAGTACATTCATATCCAAATCGTTGAATGTATCTGAAAGTAACTCATGTTCACGACCATCGAAATCCAATTCTTCAAATTCATCATCAGTTTCAGTTTTAAATTCTCTATACAGGTTGTTAGCCACCATATCTTCATTATCACATGGCGATGCAACTACTCCGGATCAGGATTAATACATTCAGTTGGATCTTCAAACTGGCTAAATGATGTATTCAAGTTTATATCCACCCCTATCCTATTTACATTTACATACAAATGCACTAAATTCGGCAGTGACATTGCGATTGAGAACATCAAATTCATAGCTTGTGCATTCGAAATAAGGAATGACATAAACCTTATTGATCGTGATGGTTCTAAGTTAGGATGTCTATATATTATTTCTATCTGATTGGTTCCCATATCTATACTAAGTGACATCCCAAACATTTCAATGAATAGTTCAAATACAATTCCACTGTTCACATTTATACTAAAACTTCTGCTTGGTGGTTGGTCATAGTCAACTCTATCAATACCATCAATCATATTACCATTGGTAAATAACAAAAATCCCAAGCATTTGCCCGCCATTTTCTAAAAAAAAAAGACAAACAATACATTACTAATTGTTCTACTAATTATCAAACTTAAACAAAAACAAACCATAATAAAAATCACAATAAGAAAAATATATAGAAAATATAAGAAGTTTGTGGGTAAAAAAAATATTAAACTTTGTATTAAACTAAAAATATTAAACTTTTTAAAAAAATCACAATAATTTTGTATTATACTTTTTATAAGAAGTATATTAAAAAAATCACAATAATTTTGTATTAAACTAAAAATATTAAACTTTTTAATTTATAAACATCAACTTTTTAAGTTTTATGAACATCAACTTTTTAAACATAACAATAAATTAAACTTTTTATAACTATTTTTAAACATAACAACAAATTAAACTTTTCAAATTACAATGAGGTAAACTTTTTTAAACTATTTTTTCAAATTTAATACAAAATAAAAAATTAAATTAAATTAAACTTTTTCAAACTATTTTAAACTTTATTTTCAAAATTAATACTAGAAAAATCAAATATCATAAGAAATATATTTAAAAAAATCATAATAATTTTGTATTAAACTAAAAATATTAAAGTTTTTAAGCTATAAACATCAACTTTTTAAACATTACAATGAGGTAAACTTTTTAAAACTATTTTTTCAAATTTAATACAGAATAAAAAATTAAATTAAATTAAACTTTTTAAAACTATTTAAAACTATATTTTCAAAGTTAATACTAGAAAACTCAAATATCATAAGAAAATCAACTATTTTAAACTATACTTTATTTAAGTATATTTCTTACAATAAACTATACTTAAATATAAACAAAAAAAAAAAACAAAATATAAATAAGATTAACATGTTGGTATAACATCCCAACCATAAGATTAACACTAATAACAACTACTAAGATTAACACTAATAGAGAAAGAACTACTAACATCAATATGTAAATATTATTGAATTCAACATGATAGATCTACTAAATATAATAAAACTAGTAATAAATAAATAGTAAACTAACAAATTTAACATATCTTTTTTGTTCTTTATTTCCGAAACAACAACAAAAACTATAAAAAAAAATATAATAGTATAAGAATAGGAATAAAATGTATAGTTTTTTTTTAAAAAAATGAACTTCTGTATAGTAAAAGGTATAAATCTCACAATTTAATGGACGAATGTGGAAGAAGAAGAAGATTTGCTGAAGGTAGTGAGAATGAGAGAACGAAGGTAGTGAGGAGAAAATGAGAGGCTAATCTTAAAGGTTGAAAGGCAGTGAGGAACGAATGCAGTGAGGAGAATGAGGGAACGAAAGCAGTGTGAGAAAATGAGAAGAGACGGTGGGGTTATAAACTAAATGATCGAGTTTTCAAAACTCGACCTCATGGTTTGGGAAAGCAGTGTGGGATGGGACGAGACACTGACGTGCTGCAGAGATTTAGATTCATTTTAAAGGAGGTCGACGATTCAAATCACTCTGATGCGCTCTGCAGAGATTCGGATTCTTAGCTATGCAATCGTGTAGTATTTAGTATACAATCGTGTAGTGAGGAAAAAGAGTCTCGAGAAGTCGTCGCAGCATGCCCTTATCATGTACTTCCACTATGCGATCGTGTAGTAAAACTTAGCGATCGTGTAGAATTTGGTATACGATCGTATAGTAAAAGGTAGGCGATCGTATAGATTTTGAGAAGGTGATCATCTAATTGTAATAGCTAAGCGATCGTATAGAAGTTTGTGGGCGATCGTGTAGTAGGGAAAGAGAGCTTTCAAGAGGTCATCGCAGCATGCCCTCATCGTGTATTTCCACTATGCGATCGTGTAGTAAAGCTTAGTGATCGTGTAGTAGCTGATCATATAGGTTTTGAGAAGGCAATCATCTAATTGTACTAGCTAAGTGATCGTGTAGGAGTTTGTGGGCGATCGTGTCGTAGGGAAAGAGAGCTATCGAGAGGCCATGTCGGCAGGCGTGCCCTCAGTCGGTATATCTGACTCAGGGAGCTTAGCATGCCAAATACGCTGTGAGGCGTAAAGAGAGAGCATTGTGAATTGTACTATGAATCAATCAATATGGTGAAAACGGAGTGATCCATTAATAGGTTTTGAGAAGTGCGAATCGGTTTACTTGATAATACGTCTTAAGGTTCGAATTACGAGATTCTGGTAGGTAAGTTTGTGGAGATCAGAGTAGTATAGGGAAAGAGAGCTTCTCAAGAGACCATCCGGCAGGATGTCCTCAATCATGTACTTCCACTATGCGATCGTGTAGTAAAGTTTTAGCGATCATGTAGAATTTAGTATACGATCGAATAGTAAAGGTAGGCGATCGTATAGGTTTTTGAGAAGGTGATCGTTTAAATTGTAATAAACTAAGCGATCGTGTAGAAGTTTGTGGGGCGATCGTGTAGTAGAGGAAGAGAGCTCTCGAGAAGCCATCGCAGTGTGCCATCATCGTGTACTTTCACTAGGCGATCATGTAGTAAAGCTTAGCGATCGTGGTAGGCATTTGGTATACGATCGTATATGGTAAAGGTAGGTGATCGTATAGGTTTTGAGAAGGCGATCGTTAATTGTATTACTTAAGCAGCGATCGTGTATGGAGTTGTGAGAGATCAATGTAGTAGGGAAAGAGAGCTCTCGAGAGGCCATTGGGCAGCGAGCCCTTATCGTGTACTACTCCCACTATTGCGATCGTGTAGTAAAGCTTAGCGATCGTGTAACATTTGGTATACGATCGTATAGTAAAAGGTAGGCGATCGTATAGGTTTTGAGAAGGCAATCGTCTAATTGTAATAGCTAAGCGATCGTTTGGGAGTTTGTAGGCGATCGTGTAGTAAGGAAAGAGAGCTGTCGCAGAGAGGCCATCGCAGCGTGCCGTTCATCGTCTCTTCCACTAGGCAATCGTGTAGGAGTTTGTGGCCGATCGCAGAGGATTTAGTAAGCGATCGTTTAGTCATACTGAGCGATCATGGAGAGATTGTAAACGATCGTTTAGCTTCTAATAAAGAAGTTATTCATCGTTCACTTATTCTTTCTGGAAGTTTGCACTTATTGTTACGTTCATAATGAATTACTAAACGATCGCATAGTAATTTTACTAAACGATTGTGTGCGATCGTATATATAATTACTAAACGATTCTTTAATTTCCTTTAGGACGAGGGTTTGTTCTATAATTTTCAAGAGGTCGAGGATTCGACCTCTTTCAAATTTTCTCATCTTCCCTTATAGATTTTATTTAGTTTTCGACAGGTCGAGGGTTGAACCCTCATCATCTTCTCAATTCCGTTTAGGTCGAAGGTCAAACCCTCGATCTCTTCTTTAATTTTTGACAGGTTGAGGGTTGAATGCTCGTCCTCTTCTCAGGTTGAGGGTCAAAGTCTCGATCTCTTCCTTAGTTTTCGACAGGCCGAGGGTTAAACCCTCGAAAAAATATTTTAAACCAGATCCCCACCTCGAAATCTCCAAAAGAACCATAGATTTCTAAATAGTTTCAAAACCACTATATTTCCCTAAATAATTTTCCAATAAATCTATCTCATTTCTCTACATGAAGCATGTATATATATACTGAAATCATGCATGATAATAGGGCTGCATGAATGACACCACCTACTTGGTGATAATTGCAAAAATTAATTAGAATTTGGTGAAATTCCATTATAATGTTGTTAGTGGGTTTTTCCTAAATTGAAAAAATCTACTAACTTAAAATTGATTTGACATAAAATCATTTTATTTTAAATTATTTTTATAAAAACTAATTCAAAATAATTAATTTAAATAAAACTAATTTTGATTTTAATTAAAATTTTTAATTAAAAGAATATTAATTTAATATCTTAATATTAAATTAATAAAACATCAATTTCACTAATGTCCACTAACTTGGATTAAAGATTAAATTAGTCACATTATCTTTATTTTAGATTTGAGCTTGGGAAATTACAGCAGCGACTATCCAGCGGATTCAAGATCGTTCGACAAGAGTTTTGGTAAGAGTTATGGTCCTTATTGTTGGTTTGTGGGCACGATTTGATTACTGAATTAAGTTGACTTAACCCTTGTATCTTTAAGGTTCCAAGCTATCGTCCATTGGGAGTTAAAATCTGTTGGAAGGAGATTTTGGAGTGGTTGTTAATCAAGTTCCTTGGGTAAGCTTTTGGGGTATTATGGTTTTGATTATGAGGTGTTGCAATTATTATTGGACTGAAATTTTATGGTTGTATTCATATGGTAGGGTCGTTACTTCAAATCGCGGTCATCATTTGGTTGTTGGAGTTTATTTGTGGAATTTCGATTAAGGTAAGTAATCTTATTATTGGAACTGCCCACGGGCCAGGTTTTATTTGTATGCTCGTGTGATAAGTGTATGTTATGGTAAATATTAGCATGTTGACTGATAGTATGACATGAATCAAGTATGTTCTGGCACGAGTTCTATTTTGTTTAAAGATAAACCTAGGCACTTGATCGTTAGTATGTGATGGTATGTGTTTTCATATGTTGATATCTAATCTGCTGGTATTGAGGCATACTTGCATGCTGTGGAATTATGATGTAAGGTATACCTGAATGTAGTATGATATGTTGTTAATAATCATGTGTATGTGATGGAGCCATGGTATCAAGGATTTTCATGTTAGATGCTCACCAGTTTGTGTTTCCTTCGGGATTCACTAGTTTGTGTTTCCTTCGGGATTCACCAGTTTTGTGTTCCCTTCGGGGTTCACTAGTTTTGTGTGCATACTTAACTACAATAGGATAGGATTCAGTCTCATGTTTGTTCTATATGTTTATGTGCCATAGATGGGTATCTAGATGACATAGATGCCTAACCTGACACTAGTGGTGGGATTACTTACTGAGTATTTTATGCTCATTCTTTCTTATGTTGATGTTTCAGGTAAGGGTAAGATGCACTGCCGCCGACATGACATTTATGTTGATGTTTCAGCGATGGTGCAGCGGAATTCATGATCGTGGCACTGGGACTAGTTTTTATGCTTCCGCATCATGACATTTAGAGTCCTTATTTTTTTTCCTTAATGTTTAGTTTTACTGTCTTAAACTTATTATTAAGGATTATTTCTTTTATATACTTTTAATAGTCTTTACGAATTATGGGTACCCTATTATTTTTTTTAATAATTGCATTTAATAAATGTCTTTTGAACTTCTCTTGTTTAATTAACATTTATTTCAACATAACTGAGCGTCGTTTTAAATTTTATGCATGCATTTATTTTAGTAACGATCTAATCTAAGTCCTAAGGGGTCGGGTCGTTACAATATCCCTCTCTACCAAGAGAGGGCGGGGCTCCGTTGTTCAAGACTAGGCATCAGCATTTAAGAGAACAACCTATCTGCTAACCCTAAGTCGGGTAGAAGTGAATTCCATCCTGCAGAACTGTGTCCCCAGCTATCTATCTGGCCTAATCCCCAAAATGGGAGGCTTAATGAGAAGTGACGTCGGACTATTCTCACCCATTTAGATAAAAGGATAATCCCAAAATAAACAGGAGTTCATAGTTAGCTCAGAATTAAGATTGTGTTATTCTAGGTCATTTTAGTTTGAAATAGTCAGTTTTAACAGTAAACGGTCGTTATAAAGAAAAGTGACAATTTCGAGGTCTAGTCTTATGCAAACTCATTGCATAGGATGCCCTCACTCACATGTCTTTACATGAATGATTTGTGGATCACATCATTTGTATTAGTATACAAAAAGGGCCGCATCCAATAGTGTTACTAGGATGAAATACCCAACTTCATCCATATTCTTATAAACCATTTAAGCTATATACTATAACTTGATCCTGTTTATGTCACCACATAAAGTTAAAGTATTTATACTATACCCATGAATTTGTTTATTGGATTTTCATAAAAGAATGCAATATCAATAATTTTATTGAATACAATACTCAATAACATCTGATTGATAAATAGAATGTTTAACACAAAATTTTCGAACTGCGAGTTCTAGAATATTCCCAACAGGTGGTCGGAATCTAGAATCTTCCACAAGAAAACACAAAGAGCCATTTTGTAGCAATGAGGAGGATGAACCATTTTGTTTGCCACTTGAAGTTCCATCTTATTGGTTTAACAAAAACTCCCTAGCCTTGATCATATATAATAGGTCATCACAAGTGTGATTCTTTTTCATATTATTAGAATAAGTAACAGAGTGTATAAATCAGTTGACTTATTTTGGATGTATGGATAGAGGAAGAAACATTGTTTTTATAATTGTAATTTTTTAATTCCTATTTTTAGATTATAATTTCATAGGATTTAGGCGGTCACGGATGGAAAAAAAGATGTCGACGAGATGGAAGATTTTAAATAATTATGTTGGTTTCGATTACCTTTTGTCTTGAAATTTTGGAGTTCGAACGATCGATTTACATTTGAAGTTTCAAGTACTAATTTAATTTTCAATTCTTCGTTCTTAATTATGAATTTTTAATTTTAATTCTTCTTTTAAGTTTTTATTTTATAGGATATGATTCCAAGCTGTCATGTCATGGATCATGGATAGAGAAATATCAACAAGATTGTAGAAGTTTTGGATTTTAGAACTTTGTACAAGTCTTGGATTTTTCATTTTAGGACTTTGGATCGTTGGAATTTTGGATTTTAGAATTGAATTTTAGAATTTTTTAGAAGTTTTGGATTTTAGGACTTTAAAATTTGTTGATATTTGGTTGGAATTTTGGATTTTAGCATTTTATAGAAGTTTTGGATTTATAAATATTGGGTTGGAATTTTGGATTTTAGAATTGAATTTTTGAATTTTGTAGAATTTATAGTCTTATAAGCCACATAATGGGAAAAAAAGACAAAGCCCCAACCGGCCCAACAGGCCCAACAACACAGGAACCATAATAATAATAATAATATAAAATAAATAAATAATATTTTTTTTTGAAAAAGATGGTCGATTATGTCGAACCGATTGAACCGGTTTACTTCAGCATTTGGCGAAATCGTTTTTTTCGTAGATTAAACAAATTTGGTCGGTTTCGGTTTCGGTTTTCAATGAAAATCAATCCCGCCCAACCGATGCTCACCCTAAAGTTGACATGTGAAAACATAAATAAATAAAATTTCATTAAATACAATTTCTATCTCCAATTAATCAAATGAATAAAATCTCAACAAATAAATATATTTTCCATATCCAATTAAATAAAGAATAAAATCTCAACAAATAAATACGTCTTCTCTCTTCAATATTAAGAGTCCTTTGTAAATATGAAAAATTTCTCTCAATGCCACATTTTATCTCCAACCGTCCACCACATTCAAAAATCTATTAAATCTTATATACGAAAATATAAAAAGTTTAGACATTCATTAAAATAAGTTTTGAAAATGGGTTAAATTTATAATAATCTTTTTTAAAAAAACATAGTTTATAGCCCAATATCCCAAAAACTCTCTTGAAAAAATCTGAGGCCGCTCAAGCGGCCCAATTCATCCTACCCACGGCCCAGCTCAAGTTTATTAAAAAAGAACAAAAAAAGAAAAAAGAAAAAAAGAAAAAGAAAAGAAAAGAAAAGAACGAGATTGTAAAAACCCTAGCCGCTACTTAGTCTCTTCTGCTTCATATACTTCTCTTCTCCTCTCTTCTCCTCTCTGCCATTCGAGATCCTTCTGTTAGTGAAGCCGTAGCAGAGAAGAGATCATGGTGCACGTCTCCTTCTATAGGAATTGTATGTATAAATCTATTACTTTTTTTTCAAACATTTTCCTCGAATGATCTTCTTCATTGTCAATCCTTTCCAACTTCCGTTTCTTTAGTGCTTTTCTTGTTCGTAATCTGTTCATCGGCTTCCCCGATCCTGTTTCGCATAAATTATCATACTTTGTCCATCGGTATAGCTGGAAGATTTCAAAGGCTTTGATTCCGTTTACGTTAGTTTTAGAACCCCTTTTGAGTTGCTGATGTAAGTTTCGATCGTTGGATCATTGAGCTTGTTGTAGAATCAGTGGCATTGGAGTATGTTGTAGAATCGTTGAGCATGTTCTAATTTCTTTTTTTTGTTACTTTTTTTTTTAAATATTTTGTTCATCGTATGAAGTTTATGTTTATGGCATAGTTCGAGGAATTTCTAAAAAACAATGCTTAAAACTATGATAAATTAAGTTTGTGTTCTTTCATTAAATAGACGGGAAGACATTCAAGAAACCCCGACGTCCTTATGAGAAGGAGCGTCTGGATGCTGAGTTGAAATTGGTTGGAGAATATGGGCTTCGTTGTAAGAGGGAGTTATGGAGGGTTCAATATGCTTTGAGCCGAATCCGAAACAATGCTCGGATGCTCTTAACACTTGACGAGAAGAACCCGCGTAGGATTTTTGAGGGAGAGGCTCTCCTTAGGAGGATGAACAGATATGGCCTTTTGGATGAGAGTCAGAACAAGCTTGATTATGTCTTGGCCCTTACTGTGGAGAACTTCCTTGAGCGTCGGCTCCAAACTCTCGTGTTCAAGTCTGGTATGGCCAAGTCTATCCATCATGCTAGAGTGCTCATCAGGCAGAAGCATATAAGGTATTGTGGCTTTCATTGTCTTATTCATACAAAGAACATTTTTTTCTTCCATTAACTATTCTGATTTACTTTTTCGTCATTTTATGAAATTCTCAGTGCTTGATGATCAACTGTTACTGATCATATATATTTTCTGAGAATTGAAATTTGTCGTGCTGCTTTCTAAATGATTTCATTCTTGTTTTGTGATTATTTCTATGTTTAATTAATGTTTGGGAGGGTTTTTGGCTTGGATAATAGTAGATTTGTCATAGCAAAAAGTTCTGGCGTGGTAAGACGAGCCTGTTTGGAGTACATTTCAAGTGTTTAATTTAAAAAATATTTCATTTTGGAAGAAATTGAACTGTTTGGCGACCACTAAAAATAGCTTTTTAAGAGTATTTTTATCATTTTTTTTTTATCAAAAGTGTTTAAATAAAAATGAGTTTTTTGAAAAATATTTTTCTTAAATCAATCCAAATGGACTCGAAAAGGGAGGGGGTTGAGTGATTGAATCTTCACCTCTTATGTTGTCGAACTATAAACTATAATTTTTTTTAGAAAAATGAAGACCCAAAAGTACTTCAAGTGGTCATTCTGATTTTTCACCAAGTGCATGGTCTAGAAACATTTAAAAGGCTTTAGAAATGTACAGTCAAATGTCAATGTGATTGTGATTTATGATTAAGCATTTTTTATTCCACTGCTTATTCTTAGAAGTGCTTCTAAGTTCCAAGTAAAGTATTTGTTGTTATAAATTTCATCTGTCACATTTCTCTTCCTTGGTCCTCTTAGGGTTGGAAGGCAGGTGGTGAACATTCCTTCTTTCATGGTGAGGGTTGACTCCCAGAAGCACATAGACTTCTCTCTCACAAGTCCGTTTGGAGGTGGACGTCCTGGAAGGGTGAAGAGAAAGAACCAGAAGGCTGCTGCGAAGAAGGCTGCTGGAGGAGATGGAGATGAAGAAGATGAAGATTGAGTTATTTAAGTTTTATCTATCACTATTTATCAGAGAGAATGTTACATCCTTCTTAGAAGTTTTGCTTCAAATATCTTTGAATTAGAGAACTTGTTTGTTTTTTTGGTTATGGGGATTTGATTAACCCATTTTGGTTATTAGTTGCCACAGTTTTTATGCCTTGACTGGATCGTTTGAAGGACTATGTTTTTCTCAATATTTCTATGCATCATGATATATTTTTAGTTCTATAATATACGTGCAGCTTATTATATTCAGGAATTTGATCCATGGCTAGGCTTTGTAATTTTAAGGCTCATGAGTTGTTGAAATCTAATTAAAGATTTTCAATGGCTTGAAAGGACAAATGTGATTGAATTTATGCAAGTATCAACGGTTTTTTCTTTAGATCTTGATGGACATTAAAAAAAAATCGCTTGGATTCTTAATTAGATTTTTTGTTTCTAATGTTCATGAATGTAATTTAACTTGGGTATTAATTTTATGTAGCAAATTCGAAGCTCTAGAATCATGAAGGAGAGTAAGGGAAAAGAAGCTGGGAATAATGTGGAGGATAATTTAAAATCCACCTAATCAAGAAAAACAATATAAAATTAGTAGATTCTTTTAAAATTTGTCAACTCAGTCGAATTAATTTAATGCTTTGATCTCTATATTTTTTGCTTCGATTTTTTTAGGTTTTTGTATTTTTAAAATGTTCTTGATCCCTATATTTATTAACTTGGTTCATTTTGGGCTTTTACTTTCAAAATATTTATTTTGATGATTGTACTTTTAATTTTTGTTTATTTTGATTCTTGAATTTTAAAAAAGTAACCATTTTGATCCCTTAAACATGAAGTAAAGATCAAAATGAAATTAAGTTGGAAAATTTGGAAGAAAATAAATTTTTAGAATTGGAATTTAATAGGAAAAAGGAAAGAAATTAGGTTTTAAGTGAAAAAATATATTTTATATATTAATTCTGGTGGAGCGTGCAAAAGAGAAAAATATCGAAAAACTTGTATGGATGATCCATTTTTAAAAAATAATGTCAATTGACCTTCTCCTGACATCATCACCATCCAAATTTCATAAATTGCCCTCACCTCTTTGTCTTCTCACCCTTTTATTGAAAACCAACCAAAACTAAAAACTCTCCAAATTTTCCAAGCGTAACAACTTTGTATCGCTCATAAGCTCCGGACGGTAACGACTTCGTAGGTTTCGCTGCATTTTAAAATCCATCATTTGGGCTTGCGAACGATTCCACTGCCGGCGACAAATCGAATCTGATCGGTAAACCTTTCAATCTGTAACTAAAAATATTTTAAACTGATTGGTAATAGGGCTTTGTGGGTCGTTCTGGGTTTAGAAATACTGTGAACCTATGGTTTTTTTGTTTTTTTTTGTTTTCAATGTGTACTGTGGTTGAAGACGAGTAAAAAGAGAAAATGTGAGCGAGATTAGTGAGAGTTATTAGAGAGAGTGAAACTAGAGAGAGCGATATCAGCGAGAGCGATACCAGAGAGAGCGATACTAGCGTGAATGATACCAACGAGACTTAAACAAAATGATTTTTACAATTTTTTTTTCCTGAAGGAGTTTACTGATTGAATCTTTATTTCATGTAGGAGTGATTTATGATGTCAACATGTTTCAGAATACTTGTAGTCGACCGATTTCTCGATCAAGTAACGAGCTTGGTCCACATTGCTAATGCGAACAAGACTGTGAAGGAGAAGCTTACTCCAGGGCAGTTAGAGATGTTCAAGAGAACATTTTCTGGGCTATTTGTAGACGTTAACATGATGTTCAACAACCTAATTATCCATCATATGTTGTTGAGAGAAGTGAAGAACATGAGAGCTGACTCAATCTCATTCTTTGTTGGTGGAAAGATCGTCACTTTTTCGAAGGATGATTTTTTGTTGTTGACTGGATTGTGGCGATCCCCTACGCGAGTTAATCAGAATGAGCAATCCTCATATGAATTTGCAATCAAGTATTTCGATAATTGAGTGACAAAGGACACCTTACATGTCCATCTACTAGAAGAAAAATACAAGGAGTTGGAGTTTGAAAATGACGAGGATGCTGTGAAGATCACATTAGTCTACTACACGGAGATTGCATTGATGGGAAAGAACAAGCAAAAAAATGTAGTGGACCTTAAACGTTTTAAGGACGTTCAAAACATAGAGTACTACAACAGTCTAGACTGAGGTACCATTATTTGGGAGAGGACACTCGATGCCCTAAAGACTGCATTGAATGATAAGAATAGTTTATACAAGACGAAGGTGAAAGGAAATAAAAATTAAGTCATGAAGTACTCTTTGCGTGGATTTCCACAAGCGTTTCAGGTAAATTTTCTTAACATAATAATCGTGTTGTTTGATTTAACAATACTATTGTTCTTAATATATGTTAAATTTTATTTAGGTATGGACGTACGAGATCCTAACAGCATCGATAGCTGGGAACATTGCAGAGCGAAGGAGCAAGGTGACTTTGCCTCACATATTACGATGGTCATGCTCCCACTCAGTGTCCTTCAAAGTACTCGAGAGAGATATATTCGAGTCTAACAATATACGTTTACTCTATGCATAATATGTTTATTTGGTTGTTAAATTGACACTGACCATTTTACTGGGTTGTTAATGCAGACAAAGGTTAAAGAGGGTCTTGTCATGACCGATGTTGAGAGGAAGTTCTGGGATACCCCAGTGGACAGACGACTTATATTTGATCTAGGTGCCAATGATGATAGTGCTGAAAGTGGTAGTAGGGGTAGTTCTGAAAGCGACGGTGATGATCATCGTGGAGGTAACAATGATGAATGTGGAAGGATGGAGGGAGGGGATGAACACGTGCATTCTAAGCACGAGGATGCTGAATGTGGAGGGGTGGAGGGAGGGACATACACACATAGTGATGATATGTTCCATGATGTGGTGGGGGGTGTACGCAATGATGATAAGTTGAACCCACCTGATGTCCATCTTGCGGATTCCCATAGAGAGCGATCTATGGATGACTAGTATTCTGAGGGTGCTGCCTGCATGGCCGTATATCGAGTTTAGATAGTCATGTATCCAAGATCGAGGAAAAATAACATACATGAAAGGACAATTGTCGGTCATCTTGTCACTATTGCAGTTTATGTGCAAGGTTTGCATTTACTATCATTTTATGTCTTTACGTATTTAGTTTTTACATGTTCGTGAACTCATCATTTTAGTTTACTAATTGAAGGCTTCCACGGTGATCGAGGAGACGATTCCATGATACACTCATCCCATCTCGGGATCCCAATACCGCTGATGTAGCTACCTCTGATACTCCCATCCCCTCTGTAGAGCCTCAAAATACCACCACTTCACCTACTCCTATCCCCCCTCTAGAGCCCTATATCACAACATCACCCACTGACTGAAGGAAATCGGGCATGGGGATTTCCATGAGCAACGGAATTATTGTTCCAAATTTCATTCATATATGAACGACACCATTACAATCAAGAAACGGAAACATACGACCATACACAAACGAAATTATAGCATGCTTTATAAATCAAGGGATAGGATTATTCATACCTTTGAAGACTCATCTTCAACACCTTTGATCACGAATGCTCGTTCACAGCAAGACGACAACACACGAACGCTCGTACACCACGACCGCAACACAACACGATCGACAAAGAGCTTTAACACCGTGATCTCCAAGATCACGAACATAGCGGGCTCCACACGAACACCACGAACGGCCTCGAATAACATTGACAATGTCGAGTTGAGTACGACACCACCACAATGGCTACCTTGGTATTCTCGGTGTGAGAATCCAGAAGTGTGGGCTCTGTGTGGACTTGGTTAGAGGAAGAGACCAGAGAAACAATCGTGTAGATAACTGAGCAAGTGGGAGATGGCAGAGGTCTATAGTATAGACGATGCCTAATCATTTAACAAACGCTATGCGATCGTTTAGCAAATCGGCCAGCTGAGTGACTATCGTATAGAAACACTCCACGATCGTCTAGTCTCTCTTTAGTTGTCGTTTAGAAAATCTAATTTACTTGATAGTCATCGTGAGTAATTTCCAGGAATAGAAATCTAAAAAAAAAAAAAACATTACTAAATTTAGGAACATTTTTCCTTTTATCTCATGGTTACAATGAAACCACCAATAACCTCCCACTCAATTGGTTATTAGAGAGAAAGAGATAATTATCCAATAATTAATATTATTATAAATATATATGATAACCAACTTACCATAGTATACTTATAACCTATAGTTTTAATATTTCATCTCATGAAACATATAAATCATAGCTCTTTTTCTATCTCATGGTCTTTAATGTAAATCTCATTTACATTAATTCACCTGATGTATCTCATACATCACACAGATAATATCATATATAATCGAATTACCTCTTGTCAATTTGAACATTTCAAATCAACACTAAGAACTGATCTTTAACTTGAATCCATTGAGCTACCAAGGGGACCTTATGGACCTGTAGCTCGAAGCTCCAAAGGTACGTGAATAACTGACTAAACTCTTTAGTCAAGAGATCCACCATTCGTTAACTGCAAGACACTCCACTAAAGACTGACAACTAAACTCTCATTACTACAGATATATTATGTGTCCATCTTAACCAATCAACAGTGCGATAACCCTTCACAGATCGCTCGTAAGTACAGCTGGGCCAATAACCGTTATGCCCCTGTAGTTACATCTAACTCCTTAAGTACCATTAATCCCTCTAATGAACATAAGTCATAGTCCTACTATGACTGAGTCCTCTCTTCTAAAGAGAAGTTGTGGCCACTATGTTCAAGCCCCGAAATCAGCCTTTAAGAGAACAATCTATCCACTTAGTTTTGCTTCGGGGAAGGAGTGAATTCCCTTTTGTGTAACTGAGTTTCTAGCTCCAAAATCAGACAAGTCCCTAGAAAGGTAGGCATGTTGAGTTGGCAATCTAGCCACTCTCACCCATAAATCAAAGAATCGCCGCTAAAAGGCAGGAGTTCCCAAAATACTCAGGATTGAGATCATGTCATATATGGTCATTTAGATGAGATGTAAGTCTCTAGTATTAACGACGTTATATACAGAGACGAATTATCTCATGGTCCGGTCTTATACAAACTCTTTGTATAAGGCACCCCCGCTCGCATGTCTCTACATGAATTGTCAGGATCAACCATCTGTAGTAATTCATAACACTTGCAAACCTCTACAAAGCGGGCCGTATCCGTAGTGTCACCAGGATCAAGAAACCCTCCTTAATACTTATACTACAGACCTATTTAGGTTATCACTTAAGGCATGATCCACTTGTATATCTCATATACATGCTTAAGTTTACATACGATAACCATGGAGCTTTGTTTATTGGATATGAGTAAATGCCAGATAAAATAACTCTTATTTTATTCATAACAATGTGTATAAATTACAAACTACGAGACTCCGAGAATTAGGACACCAATCCCGACACTGACGTCCAACCTATAGTGGCCGATGTCCCACATACGGAGGCCGACATGTCTGACTTACTCACCATGCCACATACAGAGGCCGACATGTCTGACATCCCAAAGACCGACATTTCTGGTATTGTTACGACCACAGAAGAAGTTACATTGGTGAGTAATTTATTGATCAATAATATTTGTTTATATTTTTATATTTCTTGACGAGTAATTTTTTGTTATCTGTTTATGTAAGAATCTCAAAGAACTACTCGTAAAAGGAAAGGTGTTGATAAATATATATCTCCAGCTCAAGTAAAGATGAAAAGTGTGGATTCTAGGGTACACCTTCCGTTTGAAAAGGTTAAGTATCCTCTCCCGGATGTGCCTATGTCATTATTCAGAGTAATTGTCGGGTACAACGTAGCACATGATGTTTCAGTTAATATCTTTATAGAAATGATGGGCTGGATCACAGATGATAATACCGATAACAAGGTTCGAGAGAATTCATTTAAGCCACTATCAAAGCAATTTTTCAAGGAATTGATTGAACCGAGTTCGTGGGTTGAGTGCGATGTAAGTTTCCTAGTCCTGACGTCTTTATAGTTGGATATCTTGTACTTTGACTGACATAGTATATTTTTGTGCAGACCATAAATACTTTATTTCATTTTATGAAAGAAAAATTTTATACCCGACCTGACATGTGCATGCATAAGTTCACCATCTTGCCAATTGGTGTAACGGTAAATTTTTATATATTTTGTTATGTAGAGTCATTTTACGATGGTATATTTCGTCACTTAACTTCTCATTTTATTTGGCAAAGTCACCTTAATGCTCGTGGTGGGATATTTAAACGAATAAAGAATAAGACGAGACTGGAGGCTACCCTAGTATGGGAGGATGAAGACACGTACAAGGACTATGTCACTGGTAAATTCAATGTCAAATGGACAGATGTGGATTTCATGTATACGGCAATGAATATCAGTGAGCATTGGATGGTCCTTGCAATGGACATTAACAGAGGCCATATATTCATGTTCGATTCACTTCCGTCATACACGCCAATGACGAAGTTGGGGACTTGGTTGGAGCCATTGACTGTCACAGTACCATCCCTACTTCACTACTGTGACGTGGATCGTTCAAATCCAGACCTATCCACAACCCATTGGAAAATCTCGCGACTATGAACACCGACATACAGCACGGATCGCTTGATTGTGGCATCTTTGTAATAAAATTACTAGAACATTTGGTGACTGGTGTTGTTCCTTCCGTAATCACTTAGAAGAAAATGAGTGAATATAGGATGTAGTTAGCGTGTCAATTGTGGGTGAACACTTCGTATTTTTTATGTGTATAAAACATGTATTTTTTATGTATTTAAAACATGTATTTTTTATGTATGTAAAACATGTATAAAACAATTTTATCAAAGTTCAAAGTTCAAAGTTCAAAGTTCAATATTATACATTTTATCAAAACATGTATAATTGAACTATTACTCTTTTCATTATGTCAATGGTATATAAAACATTATATCAAAGTTCAAGGTTCAAAGTTCAAACATTGAGAGAGCGAGATTTTGAGAAAGAAAGAGATTGAGAGAGAGGAGATTAAGAGAGACTTTGAGAGAGAGTGAGATTAAGAGAGCGAGACTTTGAGAGAGAGTGAGATTTTGAGAGAGAGCAAGATTTTGAGAGAGAACGAGACTTAGAGAGTGAGACTTTTAGGGAGAGAAACACTTATAGAGATTGAGAGAGCGAGATTTTGAGAGAGAGCGAGATTGTGAAGAAATGGCTGTGTAATGCTTTGTTAAATCCTCGATCCTACATACTCGATACTCGATAAGTTTCTGCTCGATACTCGATGGAAATTTCCTTCTATACTCGACAAGTTTCTGTTCTTTGCTCGATATTAGTCTTCAGTTGAAGCAACTTGAAGATGAAAAACAAGATTGTGTTTTCGTGATTTGCAAAAAGATTCACTTTCTTTCTCTTTTGAAGATTGCTTACAACTTGTTTTTGTTTAAAGAAAAAATATAAAGTATGAAAAACTCTTGTTTGGGGCCTGATAAATGGTATTTATAACACATACCAACAGACTGTTACAAGATAAAATTAGTTATAAACTAAACTAGATGAGAGGTATTTAAGTCATGATTTTTGGCATTTTCAGTACGTCGCACGGTTGTGAGCGGTTCGCTACAAGTTTAAAGGTTATGCCCATAATTCCCACACCGACCATATTTGATTTGTTTGCGAAATTCTCCTCTGGGTGGTATTCTTCTCACTATCCGTCACCCGACTTATGCCACAAACTTTGAAGGAAGAATAGTATTTTCTACATATCCAGGAGCTCTCTTCCATTCAGATAAGTGCCCGAGTGGATTTATAGGCTCCGTATACACAGTCATTAGAGAGTCCACTGTATAAAATTGACTGCAAAGACTCTGAGTGGGTATGTTTCGTTCCTTGGCAGCCACAATTGCATGCGAATACGGGATACCAAGTGAGTCGAAGTCCTTCGTGTGAAGATTCACAATACCGTCCAATCGATTATCTCGCACGTGGACCCGATAACAATCAATAGGCTCAACCCGATATCGTTTTCCCTTATTGACCTCATTTACCAATCGGGTTTCACAGTAGTTTGAGTGCAATGTTGATCGAGATGCCCAGTAATTCCTCCATTCGTAGAATCACGATTGGAGCATTCCTCTAACATTTTTAATCAAGCATACTATGGGCAATAGCCGATACACTTTAGTTAAAGAATTGAAACACTCTGCACTGTTGGACATCATGTTGTCATATCTTTTTCTATTTGGTAAACCCGTGCCCACCTTCGAAGATTTATGTCTTTCAGATATTTCGTGATAGCATCGTCTCGAAAACTACAGAGTTTGTCCCATTTTGTCTGGAACTCTGTCATGTGAAATACCCTTATTGCATCTCTAAATATCCCAATAACCGTACTATCCCTAAATTTTGTAATAAGATTTTGTTCTATGTGCCACGTGCACAAGCCATGAAATGTCGTGGAAAAAAAGGCACGAATAGCATTGCTGATAGATACCATCCCATCAGACACAAACACTAAATTATCGGGTTCTCCGATACTGCATTTCAAGTTCGACATAAACCATTTCCATGATCGTTTGGTTTCATTGTCCACTATTGCATATGCTAGTGGGTATAATTGATTGTTCCTGTCCATAAAAACTGCACCAACATGGTCCCTTTGTATTTTCCTTTCAAGTGCGACCCATCAACAATTATCACAGGCCGATAACTTGCGAAACCTCTAATACAAGGCTCTAATGCCATAAATATATACTTGAAATGCACGTTATCTTCAAGTTCGATCTCAACCACTGTACCCGGATTCTCTATTTTTAACGCTTCCCCATAAGCATGTAGTATGGAGTATGAGTATTTTGGAGTACCTTTAGTGAGATCATATGCGACTTCCTTGCACACCATGCTTTATCATAACTTATGTTCATGCCATAATATCTCCTTATATCCTTAACGATATGACAAAGTTTATAAATACGTCCTGTTCCTGTAAACTTAACTTTAATCAACTGACCAACAAACGTAGCAGTTGCTTGTCTATGGTCGTGATTCATAATTTCGATGGAACATGTGTGCGAACTACAGTACTTTGTGTTCTTGAATATATCAGACCCTTCCATTTTCACTGCACGAAGGCTCCACTTACAAGTCTCCTCAATACATTTGACAGTGAATAAAGATTTGGTTGACTTCCTGACCCTAAATTCAAAATTTTTGTTGATGGACAAAATAGATAATCGCATTTTCAAGTCCTTTTTACTAAAAAATAGTTGACCAACTTCAACGTCCTCTGTCCAGATGAAGAGGTACAAGGCATAATCAACTCTCTCCTATGATTTGAAGACACAGATGGTAGAACCACTGAAGCTGTTGTAGAACAACGCACATCTCAATGATCACGATCCATTTCATTCAATCCTGCTGGTTGCTCATTAACATCCACTGAAGAACCACAACGTTGCTCTGGATGACCACAATCCATATAATCAAGTCTAGATGATCTCTCATTACTAACAACTGAAGTACCGCGTAATTCTATATCACCATAATTCATTGAATTTAATCTTGCTAGATTAGTGCGGTTGTCGTCTAGTGATAACATCGATGGTACAGTGTTGGTAGACAATGGAATATAATCCTCTTCCTGACGAAACTATTATGATTCCCCGTATTGTCTATCCAAACCCCATTCTAATATTTTCGTCATGATTCGATTTTAGCGTTACAGATAACTGAAGTTTACTAAGCTCTTCTCGAAAAAGAAGGAAGCGAACATCATCATCATTTCTTATGTATTGTGGAGGGGCTTCATGTTCAAGCTTATATTTAACTCTCATTATAAGATCAAACTCTGAAGAACTGACATTTGTAACCCTGTAAATGTGAGATTTATGTTCTTCATACTTAATGTAACAAGCACAATGATTCCTGTCAACTCTCCCCCAATATACAAACTTTCATTCTCATCCCAATCACCTCCATATCGAATAAGTAGACACTTTTCTGTCATCCTACAAAGTAAGAGAACATTTGTCATTAAGTCGTACAAGCAATTGAAGTGTACTCTCAATCTCTCTTAATCTCACTCTCTCTTTTACTCTTGCTCTCTCTTACTCTCGTTCTCTTTCTCTCAATACAAAATTTCGTAATATTACCTTTCCAGAAATAACACAGCAAAAATAATGAAACAAACTCAAAATAATGAAACACCGCTCTGAAAAAGCCTCGTCTTAGAAATCCTTGTTCGAAAAAACTCCGTTCAACAAAACACTGTCGAAAACCAGAGAAGTAATCACCGTTGAAATGGAGTTTAGAGTTTAAGGAAATTACCATTGTATTGTGTTTAGGTATTATTGATTTGAGGCTTCAATCGTGAAAATCGTCAAATCATTTGTACAATAATGAGCAATCATAATAAACCAGAGAATTTCAAGCAAGAGTGAAGGTGTTTAACCAGATGAGAGCAAGACTTATAATGTGAGGCACTTGTGAGGGAAATTTACGTAATTTGGTATGGCAATGAGGTCAGCAAAGGGTCAATTGACATTTTGGCCCAAAAAATAGGTCATCCATACAAGACACCTTCGATTGACCTCTCTCTTTGTTTAACAAACTCATGTTTACATCCCACCGCCTTATTTTGATTATATATGATATAATCGGTATGATGTATAAGATACATCTAGTGGAGGATTGATGTAAATGAGATTTATATTAAGTACCACGGAATAGAAAAAGAACTATGGTTTATATGTTTCATGAGATAGAATATTAAAACTATAGGTTATAAATATAGTATGATAAGTTGGTTATCATTTATATTTATAATAATATTAATTATTGGATAATTAATTCTTTTTCTTTAATAACCAAGTGAGTGGGTGGTTATTGGATTCATGGTAACCGTGAGTTTAAAAAGAAAGTGGTTTTCCTATTTTGAAAAGATGATTTACAAACGATTGAAAAAGTTTTTGGAGTTTTTGGAGTTTTTCTCTCGCGCAAAAGAAACTCACGGAGTCGTCAAGTAAATACAGATTTACTAAACGACGACTGGGTGAGCTAAACGATCGTGCAGTGGTGAGCTAAACGATCGTGCAGTATTTATTAAATGTTCGCATAGTTTTGCTAGACGATGGCTTGCCCAAAGTAAACGATTATGTAGTGTCTGTAGGCAACAGACCGAGCTAAACAATGAGCTAAACGATCACATAGCTTTTGCTAGACGATCGCTTAGCTTTATCTAAACGATTGGGCATCGACCTATACGATAGGTCTCTGCCATCTCCTACTTGCCCAGTCGTGTACGCGATCGATGTTTCCTCCTTTGTCTGCCTCATACCAAGTCCGAACAGAGCCCACTCTCTGGATTCTCACACCGAGAATACCAAGGTAGCCTTGTTGGTGGTTTCATACTCAACTCGACACCGTCGAGGTATTCTGGAGGTCGTTCGTGTCGCTGAGGAGTTCTTGACCGAGGCAATCGTTGAGAACGAGCGCGAAGTGTTCGTGTTGTATTGCGGTCGTGTAGATCGAACATTCGAGGTTTGCTGATTGTTCGAGTAGTCGCGCAACGGAGCATGGAGGCGCATCTGCAAATGTTCATACATTTTTCCCTTTGAGCATTTGTAGTTTTTCATGCTGTAATTTCTATATGAATTGAATAACCGCTTGTTTGAAGTCGACTGTAAATGTATTGTTTAGTTATGATTGTGATTTGGAATAATCTTGTTCCGCTGCTCATGGAAATCATGAATCTGATTTCCTTCAATTGGTATCAGAGCCTGGTCCTCTGATATTCCAAATTACAGATTTGAATTGAACGCATTTTTTAGTCATGGTGGGTTTTTGCATTTGTGGTTAACCGTTTTATGCATTTGTGGATGAATTGATGAATGTTTCGAGTTTAAATTGCTTTTTTCTTAAAGCTTTCGGTATTACAAAGTGTTAATTGTTAGGGCCCTTGTGTTTTTAGCGAAATTAATATCGCAATCGAGTCTGTAATTCCAAAAGTTTGAGTGTGTTGAGTCGTTCGTGTTGAAGCTTCGGCGTATGACGATGTAGTTCTCAACGAAGAAGAAGACCAAGCGTTGGTTGGATCGTGTAGCCTCAGGTAAGCGATCGTTGGGATTTAACTAAATGATTGTTTAGATTTTTTTTTCTAGATGATCGTGTAGTATTTTATAATCGATTGTTTAGCTACTGCTAAGCGATGAGGTAAATCGTTTACCATATCGCGTGGCGTTGGTTGCGTGATCGTGTAGGCGCTGGAGGTAGATGATTGTAGTGGGAGCATGCGATGCTCGTCGTTTAGTAGAAGGGGCGCGCTAGACGATCTTGTAGTTAGCAAGCTTCATTGCTTAGTTACTTCCAGCTGCTCGTCCACTACCAAATTTCACCGACAGCCATCGTCAATTTCATCAATCTCTTTCCATCGTCGTTAACTTTGCACCATTGTCGAATCTTGCTTTGGTTCTGTCGGAATTTTGGGTTTTGGGTAAGATTGGTTGGTTTTCTCTAAGGTCTTGTTTATCCATTGGCCATCATTTTTTGGCTTCAATTAGTTGATATCCATTGCGTTTGGCTTTTGGATTGAAGTTTTAGCGTGTTATTGGTCACTGTCTAGCAAATTTGGATTCAGTTTCAGCAAGATTTTTGTAAGTTTTTTGTGAGTTTTTTTGTAAACCTTGGTTATCCATTCAATTTTAGTTTGGATTATAGCTTTATGAACGATCCAAAACACATTGATTGATTACTTACTTGCTTCATGAAAAGTTTTTTGTTTATTGAGTACCTTGATTAATGATTTTTAGTTATTTAGTTCTTATAAAAGTTATTTATTTTATGACAATCATTTGGTTTTAGCCCATTTATGAAAAATTCATTTTTAAATGTATGCATGCATATAATGACGACCTAGTATAAGTTCTAGCTAGAGTGCTGGGTTAACTATGTAAGTCCATATTGTCCATTTTGACAATTAACGGATCCTTTGTCATTACTAGGTAAGTCCTTTAAAAAAAGTCTATAGGATAATATGCACAAGATTATGTTAGATTTATGTTCATAATTGACATATTTTTTTGATGAATAATTTGATAAATGCTGGTTACGTATGATTGTTAGGAAATGGTACAAGTTAGAGGAAGAGACGGTCATAGGATTGCCAGAGGGGACGAAATCCTGAAGACCAAAACACAACAATTCATGATCCACAAGTTCAAGAACCTCATGTACCATAAGATCCCCTAGCGCCTAGTGACCCTTTGTTAGCTCTAAAAAAGAGCTATGATTCCTAGCTTAATTCGAGCTAATGAGTGGATTTTTTGTGTTTATTTCCCTATATTTTAGGTATCAAGCAACCAAGAGGTAGAATTAATCATTTGGTGAAGAACGGGGTTAATTTGAAGCAATTTGGAGTTAATTTGAACATCCGGGCTTCAAAGAAGTTGAAAAGACCAAAATGCCATCGAGTTCCACAGAGTATGATCAGTCATTGAGCATCATCGAGTACCATCGAGTAAAAGGTTGTTGAGTAATCAAGAAAATGCTACCGAGTCAACGAGCATTGAGTATTGAGTCGTCAAGCATCGAATAGCGAGTATTTGGCAGTGGACGCAACGTTGCAATGCTAATCCAAGTGTCACAACGCTCTGAAGTTCCATCACCGCCAGCGTCCCAACGCATCTCAATGCTGAACTCCAACATTGAAGGCAGAAGCATGAGCATTGCAATGCTTCAACAATTGACAGACATGGAGCTAAGTGTGCGCGCAAATGAGCGTTAGCTATACATTGAACTTCTTGTCTGACACTTCCCTCTCGTCGTATCAGTGTTGCAACGCTACGCTGCTTTGATCACTATATATTCCTCTTCTCGGCCTTAGGCTGTGACATGCCAAATTTTGGAGGCCAAATCAATGGAGGCCGAAGTTAATCTTCATTCTTTTTCTATTCCCTTCAAATTTCAGTATCTTTAGGTTAGTTTTTATTTTATCTTCGGATTATGAACGTGTATTGGAACGTATCCCGTCAGTTTGTCTATGAATCGATGAGGTAATATTTTGTTTAGTTCTTGGATCGAACAATCTTGTATTTTGAAGATTTTTCTGTGTTGGGATTGGTGTCCTCATTCTCCCGGAGTCTCGTAGTTTGTAAACTTTGCACACGTTGTTATCAATAAAATAAGAGTTATTTTATTTACATTTACTCATATCCAATAAACAAAGATCTGTGGTTATTATATGTAAACTTAAGCATGTACATGAGATATACAAGTGGATCTAATAACCTAAAAAGGTCTGTAATATATGGATCAAGGAAGGATACTTTATCCTAATGACACTACAGATACAGTCTGCTTTGTAGAGGTTTACAAGTGTTTTAAACTACTACAGATGGTCTAATCTTGGCCATTCATGTGGAGACATGCAAGTGGGGGTGTCCTATACAAAGAGTTTGTATAAAACCGAACCACAAGATGATTCGTCTCTTTATATAACACCGTTGATACTTGAGACTTACATCTCACTTTAACGACCATAAATGACGTGACTTTAATCCTGAGTTTTTTGGGAACTCTTGCCTTTAAGGGAAAACCTTTGATTAGTATGGGTGAGAGTGGCAAGATTACCAACTCAACAAGCCTACCTTTTTGGGGATTTGTTTGATTGGGGAGCTGGGAACTCAGTTACACAAGATGAAATTCACTCATTCCTCGAAACAAGGGTAAGTAGATAGATTGCTCCCTTAAGGGTTGATTCCGGGTCTTGAACATAGTGGTCACATCCTCTTTTTGGAAGAGAGGACCCAGTCATAATAGGACTATGACTTATTGTTCATTAGAGGAATCAGTGGTACTTAAGGAGTTAGATGTAACTATAAGGGAAAAACAATAAATTGGCCCAACTGTACTTACGAGCGATCTGTGAAGGGTTATCGTACTGTTGCTTGGTTGATATGGACATAGAAATATATCTATAATGAGGAGAGTGCAGTTGTCGGTCTTTAGTAGAGTGCCCGACAGTTAATGGATGGTGGATCCCGTGACTAAAGAGTTTAGTCAGTTATTCACGTACCATTAGAGCTTCAAGCTACAGGTCCATAAGATCCCCTTGGGCGTAAGTGAGATCGTTCCAAGCTCATTGTGACAGAATCAACGCATTCACAATCAAACAAAATAGATATGCAGTTAACAACTAATTATAGGCATGCTTTCAAACTTAAACAACAAGAGAACAAGAAACGTACCAGTTGAAGAGCTCTTCTTCACCAAAATCTCACTCTCGTCCAACGGACTACTCCTCTCGCTCTCGTTGAGAACGTGCAAGTAAATTATCCACCAAATCATGGTCGTCTACCCACGAACGAACTTCACACGAACACAGCAGTAGGGAGGACGCCACCACTTAGAACCCTCAGTATTCTTGGTGTGAGAATCTAGGAGGTGTGGGCTCTATTGGATTTGGTAGAGAGAAGGAGGAAGAGAAGATCGTACACCACGACCAAGCAAGTGGGAGAAGTCTGATTTCTATCGTATAGATGATGCTTGATCGTTTAGGAAGAGGTACACGATCATTTCGTAAAAAGGCCGCGATCGTATAGACAATCGCTTAGTAAACGCGAGCTTATCAGGACTCATAGTTTTTCTTTATTATTGCATGTTATAATTTATGTAAATGCATATATTGTTCTTGTTTAACTGTAAGAGCTTTGCTTGAATCCTTGGAAGAGGGAAGGGAGATGGAGAGGAGGAGAGGGACTTTTCAGAGATTCTTTTCTCTTCTATGTGTTTCTTTTCAGAAAGAACTCTTCTCTCAGCAAAATCCAAGGACAGATATGAATCCTATCACTATTCATCTATAACCCCACGTACATGGCTGAGAGAAATTAGGGGGAAAGAGTTGTAACTCCCTCTCTTTAATTAATTAATATTAATTTAATAAAATTAAATTAATAATAATTATACATATAATAACAACCTTATTATATATATATATATATATATATATATATATATTATATTATATATAACCTATGTGTTATATCCATATAACACATAATTTTTAGTTACATATTGCATAAAATACAATATAACTTATAGATGTATTTTTCCTCAACTATACATGACATTTAATATAAATCACATTTATATTGAATTCACTTATATGAATCTCATTCATATAATTGATATTTGGATCATATCCAAATTTTAATTCCTCTCAATATAAATCATATTTATATTAAATTTAATTACATGAATCTCATTCATATAACTAGTATTTGAATCATATTCAAATTCCTTTCATATTATAATGCATCAAACATTATATTAATTATATTTCATAAATAATTAATTTAATTAATTATATCATATATAATTAATTCCCTCAATTAATTTGAACACTTCAAATTAATCTAAAAATAATTCTCAGTTAAATCCCTGTTGAGCTACAGAGGGACCTTATGGACCTGTAGGTTGAAGCTCAATTGGTACTCAGATAGTTAATTGAACTTTTTAATTAAATCACCCAATATTCGTTAATTGCCAATCATTCCACTAAAGATCGACAACTGCACTCTTCGACTACAGATAAATTTTTGTGTCTATTGGATATAACCAATCAACAGTGCGATGACCCTTCACAAATTGCTTGTAAAATAAAGTTGGACCAAAATTACCATTTTGCCCTATAGTTACATCTAACTCCTTAAGTACCATTGATCCCTCTAATGAACAATAAGTCATAGTCCAACTATGACCAAGTCCTTCTCGGGCCAGGAGAGGGTGTGGCCACTATGTTCAAGCCCCGGAATCAGCCCTTAAGGGAGCAATTTATCTATATGCCTCTGCATCAGCGAAGGGAGTGAAATTG
>NC_052354.1:5186504-5207316 GCF_009727055.1 Benincasa hispida
AATTTCGTCTTGTGTAGCTGTATTCCCAACTCCCCAGTCAGACAAATCCCCAAAATGGTAAGCTTGTTGAGTTGGCAATCTGGCCACTCTCACCCATACAAATCAAAGGACCGCTTTCATGAGCACGAGTTCACAACTCACTCAGGATTCAGGTCATGTCACCTATGGTCATCCTAATAAAATGTAAGTATCTATTATTAACGACGTTATATAAAGAGACTAATCATTTCGTGGTTCAGTCTTATACAAACTCTTTGTATAGGATACCCTACATGTCTCCACATGAATGATCAAGATCAGATCATTTGTAGCCTTTACAACACTTGTAACACCTACAAAGTGGGTCGTATTCGTAGTATCACCAGGATAAGATACCCAGCCTTATCCATCTACTGCAGACTGTTTAGGTTATTATTTAAACAAGATACACTTGTATGTCTCTACATACTTGTTTAAATTACATGAAATAACCTCGAATCTTAGTTTATTGGATTGAGTATATGCTTATAAAATAACACATATTTTATTAACAACAATCTATTTATATAAAGTTTACAAACTACGAGATTACAAGAGATTTAAGACACCAATCCCAACAATTTCTTCTAATACTTCGAAAACGTGTATGGAGTAGGAGGTAAGTAAGTTTTCCCTCCTCGTTCTTGAGGATGTAGGTCAAGGAAAATTTTTAAAAGTTGTAAATTTTTTCTTGCATTAATTCCATCTTTTGACTTTTTATTTATATCTAATGATGTACCTATAATACTCTCGCATACATTCTTCTCCACGTGCATGATATCCAAGTTGTGGCGTATTGGTAATTCCTACACAATCAAAGTTTCAAATCATTAATAACCTAGTTTGAACCTTAATAATTTGAAACTCAATAAAATATGCCATAAACTTAGAGTTCGTTAACCTTCCAATATGGTAGATAGAAGAAAATTAACCGCTTCTTCCATCTTTGATTTGATGATTCTTTATGACTCATGCTCTTTCTCTTTTCACATTTCCTCGAGCAATTATCAAAATCTTCAAGTTGGGCATAAATTGCACTATTTGTTGCAATTATGATAGGTAACTCTTCTTCTATTTCCCCATCAAACCATGCTTTTTTCCTCTAATATGGATGAGCCCTTGATAAGAATCGACCATGACTCATATATGCAAATTTTTTGCTAGTTTCAATCGATAAGAATGAGTATTATCTCCACACGTTGGACATGCACATTTACCTTTTGTGGTGCATCCAACAAGATTTCCATATGATGGAAATCATTTATAGTCCACATAAGAATTAATCTCAAATTGAAATGTGTTTTACCTACAATATCATAAACTTGTACTTCTTTCCATAGTTGTTGTAAATCTTCCACAAGAGGTTGTAGATAAACATCAATATCATTTCTTGGTTGTTTAGGGCCAGGAATCAACAATGTCAATATTATATTTTCGTTTTTCATGCATAACTAAGGAGGAAAGTTGTAAGTAACAAGTATGATTGGTCAACAACTATATCAACTACTCAAATTAGAGAATGGGTTAAACCCATTTATAGTAGGGCCTAACCTAAAATTGCATGTATCCATAGAAAACTTGGGCCATTTTTTTATCAATAGTTTCCCATGCAATAGAGTCAATTGGATGTCAAATCTTTCCATTAGTACTTTTATGGTTCCAATGCCATTGTAAACATTTACTAACTTTATTTATTTTAAACATCTGTTTAAGTTGTGGAATGATAAGAAAGTATCTCAATACCTTGTTAGGCACACCTTGTTTGATTTGGTTTGTTTGTCCATCAATCTTCCATCTTGAAGTCGCACAATGAGGACAACCTTCTAACTTTTCATTCTCATTTCTAAATAGGCAACAATCTTTAACACATGCATGAATTTTTTTGTAGCCTGAATCAAATTCCTTGAATAGTTTCTAACTTCATAAATAGATCTTGGAATAACATTGTCCATTAGGAGTATGTCAAGCAAAATCCCCAAAAGGCTAGGGAAGGTTGTATCTGACCAACCATTAAAAGTTTTCAGTTTATACAATGCTACGATTGCTGACATTTTCGTATACTTTGTACAACTTGCATACAATCGAGTATTTTCCTCTTGAACCTTTTGAGAAAAATTGTTTTCCTTCCTTGATGTACAATGGTCATCAATGTTGTTCTTTTCGCCCATATATATGCTCTCATAGAAGTTTGTTGCTTCAAACAAAAAACTATCATCAACAACTTCATTTGACTTTATCCCCTTCACACACTTCTCCATGATGATACTAAATATTATATGTAGGGTCCATTCTCTTAATGACCAAGTGTTCATATATAATTTGAAAATCACAATGTTGCATATTTCTACATTCTTTACATGGACACAAAACTTTATTAGCATTTGACTTCCTTTTTTTTTTTTCACTTTTTGAAGAAAATTCCATGCTCCTTCCATATACTTATTAGTAGTACTATTAGACAAAATCAATTTGGTTAAGTATGCATCAAAAGATTAACTCAAAAGTAATAGTTAGTTACTTTTATACCGATTTAGATGCACCTAATCTTTGCTGAATATTTTCAAGGTGTTGTAATCTTAATTGGACGACCAGCTCAATCGTCAATGACTTGATCAACAAGCACTATTTGAGAAAAGAGAGTATCAATTTTCAATGAGCTATATGCTCTAAGTTGGTTGTTCGTAGAATACTTTAGAATGCCAAGGTTTCATTCATGTTGTAAGTATTCTTTTGCTCTTGTTTTGTTTGTCTTTCGTGTGGTTTGTCTTCTACAAACTTAAGATTTAAGCTATGTTAGATGTGATTTGATGTGCTAAAACTACTTCAATAGAACTAGGGCTAACTTTTAAAAAATCAAAGACAATTCATGATCTCAAATATCATGGATCCTATATTTGTATGCACAAATGAAAACTCATGTAAACACAATAAAGATTTAATATGCGAAGGTTGTTGTTAAGTACTCTCGAGAAACCAACACAGGCCATCTCTAATAGGTAGCAAACTCAAAACTATCAACTAGAAAAGAACTCATGTGTTTATACATGTTGTATAAACTATAAAACTACAAAACTCATCTTCAAAACAATAATGATTTTCCCATCCAAGGGAGCTCATTAACCATTATAGATTGGGAGTAAGTTTTGCCTTTAGGTACTTAGCTTCTACCTGGTGTACCCTTTCTTAAGTCTTAATTCTTCTATAATTGTAGCTTGCTTTCATTAAAATCAATTATTTGTATGTGTAAGAAGCTACTTATGTTCCATTGATGGTTTATCTAAAACACACTAACTATTGACTTTTTGGCCCTTAACCTCAAGTTAATTAATTTTAATTAATTAATTAATATCTTGATGATAACAAACCTATTTTTATTTATTGATAATTTGAGTATTTTGAAGTGTCTATTAGGTAGAGCTCGGAACAATGATTCCAACGCAATTTGAATCACTCAAATAGGAGTTTAAACAAAGAAGTTAAGGTCGAAACAAGCTTGACGAAAAAATCCCGAGCCAATAACGTGGCAAAATTTTTCTCATCAAAATAGACCAATTGAAATGCGTCACTTGGAGCAATGGAGTAGTAACACACATGTTGGGATTTTGAGATTTTTGATTGGTTTAAAAAAAGAAAATGATTTTAAAAGAAAAATAAATTTAATATTATTTTATGTTTGTGTCTGACGGCTAGTTTTAGACACATGATGGATTTTTGCTTTTTGATTGGGTTAAAAAGAAAATGAATTTTAAAAAGAAAAATAATTTAATATTATTTTTTGTTTCGGTCTAACAACTAGTTTAGTTTAAATTCCAATCATTCAATTTTCTTTTACCAACATCCAATGACTCAAATTGAATTTGGATTTCATCTATCCATCTCTTTCTAATCTCTCCATCTCCAAAATTAAAACAACAATTTCACATATTTTTACAATCCTCCATATAATTCATTAAGCCTCTATTGTTGCTCTCTCCAAGATTTAATTTTCTTCTTTTTCATCTTATTCTTGAGAAAGATTTATGTATGGTGAGGATTGATTTGTTGTGAGCCCAAAGTTTGTAAATCCACTCTTTTAGAGAGTTTTGTTCTTTAATTTTTCAAACATTTTGTAAGAGTTACACTTGATCTGTAAAAAGAGCGGTTGTAACAGTTTGATCCTAATTCATGGAAAGGATTGAGTTTGCTCTTGAACTCTAATCCGTGGAAAGAGTCGGTGAGATCCTTATACAAAATCCTAAGAGGTGTTTGAAAAAGTAGATGTAGGTCGAGTTTGACCGGACCACTATAAACTTTTGGGTGTTAAGTTTTCTATCCCTATACTACTTTAATTTTGCAAGTAATGTGTTATTATAGTTTATTACATGGAATTAATTGCAATATTTGTTTTTGAAGTCAATTGCTTATATTTGTTTATTTTTTATTGGTAGTTCTTAAACTTCTACATACATTACCAATGTTGTTATGAAAATTAAATTAGTTGCTTAAAAGTATTATTATTTTTTAATTGCTTGATTAATTTGAATTGAATTTGTTTGTATGAATTTATTGCTTATATTACTTGTTAGCAAAAAGTTTATTAATTTGATTAATTGTGCCCACTTGGAAAAAAAAAAGTTTTAATTAGCTTTAATAAACCCTATTCACCCCCTCTAGGGTTTTCATACCGACCTACATTAATATCATCTAGGCTAACTCTTTTCTACCTTGTGTACTTTCCATATTATCAATGAAAACTCTCCGTTTTTTGATAAAAAAAATTGACACGTCACATAAGTGAGATAAAAAAAATACTTATGGGAAAATAAAACTTTAAGGTTTTTTGATAAAAAAAAAATTGACACACCACATAAGTGAGACAAAAAAATATAGAGACAAAAAATATACTTATGGAAAAATAAAAATTATAGCAGATAGGATTGGAAAGCTTTTGCACTTCTAACTCATTTTCAGTGATACGTACTTAAACTTTTAAATTTATAACAATTTAGTTTCTTTCACATGTAACCATTTAGTTTATGTAATTTAAATTCTGTGACAATTTAATCCCTACTTTCCAATCAGTTTCTTGATTTGACATGTAAGAAATCTCATGAAATCATAACAATATTTTTTTTATAATAAGCCTCATTCAAATTCTGAAGTAAGAACTAAGTTGTTACATATTAAGTTACCTACATGTAACCAAATTGGAAGTACTAGAATCAAATTATTACAAAAAAGTTCAAGGACAAAATTGTTACAAAAGAAAGTTCAGGGACCAAAAATAATTTTTAACCAACTTTATAAAATTAAGTTTCATTTATTTCTCCATTAAATTATATTCTTATTCATTCACCAATTATTTTTCATAAAATAAACTTCCACTTAGAAAGTCATTAGTACAAAAAACCAGTATTACAATAGCACTAACAATGCACCTCCTTCACTGCTAAACTCCTTAGGTTGAATTTGATACCTATACGGTGCTTGTATCGAAACCATAACATACCAGTCTAAACCATATTCTACATTGTACTAAGAATAAAACAAATGAAATGCCCAGACTCCATAAACCATTCGTGAACAAACAGTTAATTATAAAAATGCCCTTGAAGATGCTCTGTAATGAAAGACAGTTAGGTAGAAGAATAAACCTTCGTTGAGATTGGTGTCCTAATTCTCTCGGTGGTCTCGTAGTTTGTAAACATTTTGTAAACATATTGTTATCAATAAAATAAATGTAGCATTTACTCAAATCCAATAAACTAAGATCTGTGGTTATTTCATGTAACTTAAGCATGTATGTGGAGATATACAAGTGGATCATGTCTTAAGTAATAACCTAAATAGTCTGTAGTAGATGGATAAATAAGGGTCTTATCTTGATGACACTATAGATATAGTCCGCTTTGTAAATGTTACAAGTGTTGTAAAGTGCTAAACTGGTTTGATCCTGACTATTCATGTGGAGACATGCGAGCGGGGTATCCAATACAAAGAGTTTGTATAAGACCGGACCACGAGATGATTAGTCTCTTTGTATAATGTCGTTGATAATTGAGACTTATATTTCACTAAAATGACCATAGGTGACATGAACTTAATCCTGAGTGAGTTGGGAACTCCTGATCATGAGGGCGGTCCTTTGATTTATATAGGTGAGAGTGGCCAGATTGCCAACTCAACAAGCCTACCATTTTGGGGATTCGTCTAATTGGAGAGTTGGGAACTCAGTTACACAAGACAAAATTCACTCCTTCCCTAAAGTAGGGGTAAGAGAACTTAGTCATAGACTATGACTTATTGTTCATTAGAGGAATCAATGGTACTTAAGGAGTTAGATATGACTTATTGTTCATTAGAGGAATCAATGGTACTTAAAGAGTTAGATGTAACTACACGGGGCAAAACGATGAATTAGCCCAGTTGTACTTACAAACGATTTGTGAAGGGTCATCACACTGTTGATTGGTCGTTGATTGGTCATATGAACACAAAAATATATCTGTAGTGCAAAGAGTGCAACGTCGGTCCCCTTGGTAGCTCAGTGAGCTCATTTTGGGATAATTTGAAATGTTCAAATTAACAAGAGGAAATTCAATTATATGTGATATAATTGATATGATGTATTTGATACATTATCGTTGGAAGAATTAATATAAATATGATTTATATTAAATACCATAAAACAGAAAAAGAATTATGATTTATATGTTTCATATGATGAAATATCAAAATTATAGGTTATAAATATAATATGATAAGTTGGTTATTATATTTATTTATAACATATTAATTATATGATAATTAATTATTCATTTTCTCTAATAACCTAATTGAGTGGGAGGTTATTGGAAGTTTTATGGTAACTGTGAGATAAAAAAGAAAATTGTTTTCCAAATCAGTTAGTTGATAATTCATTCAAAATAATCTCACAAAAAGGCTATCAAGTAAAAGTGTTTTACTAATCGATAACATAGAGAGCATACATGATCGAGCTACGAGTTAACTATACGATAGTTACTCGTTCACTCGTTGCTACACAATCGAGTATTAAAGTCTATATGATAGGCTTCGTCTTTCTAAACGATAAAGTATCTAGTTTATACTATAGACTTCATCTCCCACTTACTCGATCATCTATCTCCTGCTTTCCTCAATCCAAAATCATACATAGCCCACAACTTCTGGATTCTCACATCGAGAATACCAAGGCAACCATTGTGGTGATATTCTAATTCTGTTCAAGGATCGAGTTGGACTCGATTGGGATCGAGGTTCATTCAGACGTTCGTTGAGATCGAGTTCTGATCATTGCATTCGAGTTCGTGCTGTTGAACGAGTTGCTGAATGATCGAGGGATACTTGAAGAGTTCTTCAAAGGTTTGCATACTCTATCCCATGTTCAGTCTTTTAAAGAAGCAATTTTCTATTTATGCATAATCGTTTCCATTTAGACTGTAACTATTTGTGTTCTTTCTCAACGGGATTTGGAATGATCCGCTTCCGCTCACTGGATATCTATATTTAGATTTCCTTCACCTTCACTTGGTCTTCCTTTGTCAACAAAAGAACAGTTGTTGGAAGAGATAAAATCAACGAAATAGAAACCCTGTGGCAAGAAAAGAGAATTGAAACGAGAAATCCAAGCCATGATGAAACAATATATTTTATCATGTAAAGAAGACAATATACATCAAGTGGCGAAACAAAAAACCCAACCCTATTGTAAAAAGTAAATTTGGCTATTTCTTTTTATTGAATTTCATGAGAGACTTTTACTACAGAAAAAGGAATAAGCCTTCAATAGAAGTAATCAAGTTATAGAAATTACAAGACAACAATTTGCCCCTTCTATGTTTAACAAATATTTAAATGTGAGCCACTTAAAAAGGATAGACAAAAAAGAATAGCTAAAATAAATTTTATCTTGGAGTAAACTAATAGGTCTTGAAAGTCCTAGCCTTTCCTGAAAACTCTAAAAAACAATCAGATCCCTAAGTCTAACCATCCAAAAGTTACACCAATCATTTGCCCAATAGTGCAATCGACCCTCAGAGCAACAATATGATTCAAGAAAAGCAAAAATTATTAAAAAGAATGTTCCATAAAGAACTCCAAGTCTTAAGTTCGTGATAAAAGATTATTATCATAATGTTGAAATCTACTGACCAACCGAGTCCAACCGTCCCTATCACTAACAATAAAATAATTACCTATTTGCTTCTAAGCAAGCCAAGGAATCTATTTGGTTGAATAAGTCTTTCGCATCATCAGGAATTCCAATGCCAAGGAAGAATTTTGCCAGACCAAAAATTGTATCCCTAGGAAGCTTTAGATGAAAACCAAATTGATATATGATAAATTAAGGAACTAAAATGCTAATTTATGTCTTCACTCACATTTAAGCTTCCAGAAGTAACGCCAGTAAATGCTATCAACCCTCGAACGACTGAAGATGTGGTTGCAAGAGGCCCATGATGTTCGTATGCATCAACAAATTTTTCCTCGAAATATAAAGCTCCATCATTTGCAAGACAAAGACTTTATCAAATTACCTATATGGAGTAATTAGTCAAGAACAAAAAAGGTGCAGATATTAATAATGCAATAAGAAGTTTCTAATTTGGATAAGGATTTTTCTCCAAATGTGCACTGAGACAAGAAGGAAAATGCTATTAGGTTCTACAACAATTGAAACTTGAGGGAAACAATACTAGACATAATTGTCATTTTTCTTTCCATAAGACCAATTCTTACCAACTTTAATTCATACACTCATTTTTAATTACCAGAGATTTCAAATGCTCAAATATTATGTGAGACCAATGGCAGAGGAACAATAAAATCTTTAAAGGGCTCATGAGAACTTCGAGTGATGCGTGGTCCCTTATAAGGTTCTACATTTCTCTTTGGCATTGATGGTAAAGTCCTTCTGTATATCTTTTTTCTTTTCAATAGGAACCAAATTGCACAGGCAAGTATAGTTAGATAGATATGCTTTGTTGCCTAACTATGAAAGAAACGGAGACTTCAAGGGAAAAGAAACAGAGACTTCAATTTACACCAAGGAAAACAATAGTCACATAACCATGAAAGAAAAACTGGATAAACTTTTTCCTTTGTGTCAAATTCCTTCCTAATTCAAACCAAGCACAAAAAGTTGAAAATGCAAGAACCAAGTTTGCACGATAATCTACTTTTGGTCATTGAAGGAGTGGCCCAAGAGAAGGAGATTTAGAACACAACCACAAAACTTCAATAACTAAACTTGAAATTTCACCCCCTTTCTTTTGCATCTTTATGTTTATACTAAATACTTTATGTTAGTAAACAAACTAGTTTAAATTATAAGTCCGAACTTCAAACAAAAGAGATACACTAGTAGAAATCAAAGCTTTTCAAACACAACCCTCAAAGTTAATGGTGTAATTAATTATATACATGCACGCAGAAAGACATTGAGATACCTTATTTTCAGGCCTTTAAGAATTTTTTGGAAAAAGAAAAACCCTTTCCGATTCAGATTCATAGAGAAGTGAGAATCTTTGTGTAAATTGATTTGCAGAAATTCTTCCTCCAAATCCATTCCAACAATTCAAATTACCTCTCTTCCTCTCTTGATGTCTTTGGTGCAATCTCTCGACCTTTTTTCTGACGAATTCACTAATTATTGATTTATGGAATCCAAATGCATGATTACTTTCAAATGGAAAAGCATGGAGAAAAGAAGAGATAAAAAAATCCTAGAAGGCAATGTTGGCAAAAACAAAGCCCTAGCTAAAAAAGCAAAAGCGTTTAAGTGTCGACTGACTAAAATCATTCAAAACAAGGGAGATTTATGAAGGAGTAAGAAATTTGCCAAGTGAGTAACAATGGAGGAGAAGTTGGAGATGGATTGTTGCTCAAATGTCTAAGGACAAGGAGATACTATAAGGAATGACTATGGAGAAATGATGTAATTAATGCATAAGAAGATGCTCGAACGACGCCTATGGAGATGTTGGAATGATCAAAGGAAGTCTATGGAGGGAAAGAGAGTGATTTGTATAAAGAAGAAGGGGAAGAGAGCGATTTGTGAATGAAGTCTGTGAAAGAGGAAGGAACGATTTGGGTGATCTAATCCTGGGCAGCCAAACTAATTTTGGAAAGATTTTATTCAAATTTTTTTTTGGGCAACCAAACTAATTTTTGTTCCCTATCTTCTTTTCATTTTTCAATAGCCTTATTTAAAAAAAAGACTATCCTCAAAGGCTATTAAAAATTGTATTTATTATAGTGACATGAGACTCCATAGAATTCTGTGCCTCGTAAATAATTCAAGATACGAGGGTCTGGGTTTTCCTACCCCTGAATAACAACCTCTCGTATCAATATACTTATCTTCCTAAAAACTTCAGATCGATGGCGGCATGGTAAGTAAGTCGTCGTATGGCATTGTGCTAACATCATCGTCCATCTGATCCCATAAAAAAAAGATTAAATTTAACTTAAATATTTACTATAAATCAATATGATTACAATTGAAAAGGACAAATAATATATAAAATTACAATTAGTATGATCAATTAGTTGAGGAATATACCCTTCATCGTGAACAGTTAACGATAAATACACCCTTCGTTGTTTACAGTTAACTATAAATACACCATTCTTTATGAATAGTTAAAAAAGGTTACACGAAAAAACCAAGAAATAATAAAAAAAAAAAATCCAAATCCAATAACTAAGTCGCATCGCGTGCTTGATTGGGACAATTCTGTCTATTATGTTCTCATCTACAAATTGTGCAACGTATCTTGTAACGTTCCCTCCAATCCATCTCGTTTTGCATGCGAGTAGTACACGATCTGCCAACGTTTCTAACTCGTAATTCATCGAGATAAATAATGGGGAAGTTAGGATCAGACCAACATTTTTTATCGGGGATGGGCTCGAATGGAGGTGAATTAAGTGGAAATTTTGTAATAATCCTCAACGCAGTACAAGTTGTTAACCCATGGTCTTACACATAGCTATGACATGGGAACATGGGATTCCATAACTCTGCCACTTATTGCATGTGCATGTTCTTTCATTTAACTTTATTAGATATGTGGTTCCACCTTTTAGTGTTAATGCGTTGATTGGGGTGGTGACCTGTCCTATGGTCAAATATATTAACGACATGTTTAGTTGCACGTCCTTTCCGACATGTTAATTTCTTAACTGCATACCTTTGACATATACGACAATTAATTAGAATATTTCATAGTTAGTACGAACATGAGGGATAACTAACATGGGAATAATTTACCATGTGAAACACTTTCCAAATTCAAGAGCAGTCTCTATATCTACACGACGAGCAGCGAAATAGGCGATAGTTCTATAGAATATTGCTTGGACTAGTGCAGTAATGGATAACTTCCTGGCTCGTTTCAGAACAACATTCGTACTTTCAGCCATATTTGTGGTTAGCTATCCATAATGATGACCACCATCATGTGACTGCATCCACTATTTAGGATCTATGGAAGCAAAAAACCATAAACAATTAGGGTTTGCTGTTTGAAGTTCGACCGAACAGTCATTAAACTTTCGAACTTGAAATTTTGACCATGCACTATACACTAAGCTCTTCAACATATTATTCTTATATTTGTCGTTAAAATTACTCGTCACGTATCATAAGTAGAACCTAGGTGTACACCTATCTAGCCGCTGCTAGGGTTCGCACTATAGATATAATGCCTTTATGTCTATCTGAAATTAGACACACTCTCTCCCTTCCATGCACCACATGATCCCATGAATTTTTCAAAAACCAGCCCCATGAATCAGTGTTTTCCACCGGTATAATGGCGTATGCAACTAGATAAACGTATCCATTTGCATCGACTGAGGTAGCTATCAACAATGTTCCTTCATACTTTTTATACAAATGGGTTCCATCAATTTGAAGTAGCAATCTGCAATGCTTGAAACCCTTAATAACATGTCTGAATGACCAAAACATGCTCTTGAACATGACAATTCTATCATCACAATCCACCTCATTTAGTCACCAATGGATAATTATTACCGTGGTTTGTGATTTGTAAGATATTCATCCACCTAAGCAACAAATTATACAATTCAATCTAATCTCCAAATATCTTGTCAATTTCTTTCTGATGCGATCATAACATGTGATGAAATGAGTATTAATTGTGATGTTATAACACACTATTTTATCTAATTGAACCCAAGTGCAAATTCAACTAGAGTCTTGGTGAGTCCAGGGTCGAACTGAGAGATTGCTTTACAAGTATGCAGTGAAGTCTAATGCCTTGATCTTGACGCAATTAATTATAAATAAGATTGATTTTTTCTTTTGGTAAAACTTAAACACTAAGTTATGTACGATAGGAGGAGGGGGGTTATACTTTGAGTGAAATAGTATATATGATGACAGGGTTGAGAATAATGTTCGCAAACAATTCCTAACTGAATATATAAATCATGCGTTCATGCGATGCACATATTATTAGAACTTATACTTCTTAGTGTACATGGCCATATTTGAAGGAACTCGACTTAGAAGAACCTTCAACGGAAGCGAACCGATCAAATTCCATTAATTATTGAATACAAAGTTTACAGTAAACATACAAATAGATATGCATTTAAATTAAATTACAATATGTTATTACAAGAAAAGAGTTCAGGAAATATTACCTTTGAAGAACATTTTCTTCACGAATTTTCCTCGAACAGTCACGAACCTTTTGAAGACCTTTTTCAAAATTAATCTCGAACAAAAACCCATACATTACTATAGGGAAACCTTAATATTCCTAGGGTGAGAACCCAGGACGGGGGTGAAGAAAATCGAACATGAGGATTTCCATGAGCAGTGGAAAAATCATTCCAAATTACAATTGTATATGAACTTTACAATTACAATCACAAACGGAAACAAATGGTTATGCATTAAATACAGAAATTACAGCATGATATACAACTGATCAAGGACAAGAGTAACACACTTTAGTCGACTCATCACAAAGCTCCTTGATTATGAATGCTCGATCACAACAACATAACTACACACAAATGCTCGTCCAACACGATTGCTACACCACACGAAAACCGAGCACTCGAACTAAACGATTTCCTTGGTCAAGAACACTCCAAACAAAACGCACGACCTCCACAAAACCTCAACAGTGTCAAGTTGAATAAGACACCACCAAAAAGGCTACCTTGGTATTCTCAGTGTGAAAATCCAGAGGGTAGGCTCTGTGTAGACTTGGTTTGAGAAAGAAAGTAGGAGGAAACATAATCGTGTAAACGATTGAGCAAGTGAGAGATGGAAGAACCTATCGTATAGGCCGATGCCCAATCGTTTAGGAAAAGCTAAGCGATCGTCTAGCAAAAGTTATGCGATCGTTTAGCTCATAGCTTAGTTGAGTGTCTATCGCCTAAGAACACTCCATGATCGTTTAGCTCACTTCAAGCTGTTGCTTAGTAAATCTCATTACTTGACAACTTTAGTGAGAATTTTTCCGAAATTGGAAATCTCAAAATTCACAATTTTCTTTTTCTTACCTTTCTAAAATTAGGAAAATATTTTTCCTTTTATTTCACGGTTACCATGAAACTATCAATAACCTTCCACTCAATTGGTTATTGGAGAAAAAGAGATAATTATCCAATAATTAATATTATTATAAATATAAATGATAACTAACTCATCATACTATATTTATAACCTATAGTTTTAATATTTCATCTCATGAAACATATAAACCATAGCTCATTTTCTATTTCATGGCACTTAATGTAAATCTCATTTACATTAATCTTCCACTAGATGTATCTCATACACCATACCAATCATATCATATACAATCGAAATACCTCTTGTCAATTTGAACATTTCAAATCAACACCAAGAACTGATCCTCAATTTGAATCCATTAAGCTACCAAGGGGACCTTATGGACCTGTAGCTCGAAGCTCCAACGGTATGTGAATAACTGACTAAACTCTTTAGTCACGAGATCCACCATCCGTTAACTGCCAGGCACTCCACTAAAGATCAATAGCTAAACTCTTCTTACCACATATATATTATGTGTCCATCTTAACCAATCAATAGTGCGACAACCCTTCACAGATCGCTCGTAAGTACAGCTCTGCGAATAATCGTTATGCCCCTGTAGTTACATCTAACTCCTTAAGTACCATTGATCCCTCTAATGAACATAAATCATAGTCCTACTATGACTGAGTCCTCTCTTCCAAAGATAAGTTGTGGCCACGATGTTCAAGCCCCATAATCAGCCTGTAAGGGAGCAATCTCTCTACTTACCCCTGCTTCGGGTAAAGAGTGAATTCTATCTTATATATTGAGTTCCCAGCTCCTAAATTAAACAAGTCCCCAAAAAGGTAGGCATGATGAGTTGGAAATCTGGCCACTCTCACCCATACTAATCAAAGAACCGCCCTCAAAGGCAGAAGTTCCCAAAACACTCAAGATTGAGGTCATGTCACCTATGGTCGTTTAAGTGAGATGTAAGTCTCTAATATCAACAGCTTTATTTATAGAGTCAAGTCATCTTGTAGTCCGGTCTTATACAAACTCTTTGTATAGGACACCCCTGCTCGCATGTCTCCACATGAATGGTCAGGATCTACCATCTTTATTAGTTTACAACATTACAAACCTTTACAAAGCGTGTGGTATTCGTAGTATCACCAGGATCAGGTATCCTACCTTAATCCTTATACTACAGTCCTATTTAGGTTATCACTTAAGGCATGATCCACTTGTATATCACATATACATGCTTAAGTTTATATAAGATAACCATGGAGCTTTGTTTATTGGATATGAATAAATGCCAGAATGAAATAACAATTATTTTATTCATAAAACAATGTGTATCATTACAAACAACGAGACTCCAGGAGAATTAGGACACCAATCCCAACAATCTCCCACTTGTCCTAATGCCTCGGGAGAATAATGTACAATACAATATAAAACATGTACAATATACAATAAACTAGGGCATACCCTAGTATCATCTCCCACTTGCCCTAGACAAGATGTTGCATGTCCCGCAGACCTAGACTCTCCAGGTGACCTTTAAACACTTTAGCCGTGAGAGACTTTGTAAAGGGATCGACAACATTGTGCTCCGACGTGATCTTCGTGACTATCACTTCACTGCGATGCACAATCTCCTTGATCAAGTGGTATTTCCGCTCTATATGCTTACCCCAACGATGACTCCGAGGCTCCTTTGAATTTACCACAGCTTCGCTGTTATCACAATAAAGTGTTATAGGCAAATCCATATTTGGAACAAATTCCAAATCGAAAAGGAATTTCCTCAGCCAAACAGCTTTTTTAGCTGCTTCACAAGCGGCTACGTATTCGGCTTCCATAGTGAAGTCCGCGATGCATCCTTGCTTGATACTTCACCACACTACAGCTCTCCATTCAAAGTAAACACTGACCCCGATGTTGATTTGCAAGAATCTCTATTGGTCTAAAAGCAGAGTCCATGTATCCTGTAAGGATTAGATCCTTATCTTCATACAAGAGTATGTAGTCCCTCGTTCTCCGAAGATACTTGAGGATCGTCTTGACCGCCGTCCAGTGATTAAATCCTAGATTGAACTGATACTGACTTATAATCCCCACTACATAGCAAATGTCGGGTCTGGTACACAACATTGCATACATTATGCTTCCTACAGCTGAAGCATAGGGAATCCGTCTTATCTCCTCAATTCCTTGAGGTTTCTTAGGACATTGATCCTTAGGCAAAACGATTCTATGCCTGAAGGATAATAAACCTCTCTTGGAATCTTGCATCCTATAAACCATTTGTTCTTACGATCAACATTTTATTGGTGTACGATGCCTGAGACAAGGCTATCCATTTGTTCTTACGATCCCGAATGATCTGGATCCCTAGAACATACCGTGCCTCACCCAAATCTTTCATTTGGATTTGAATAGCTAGCCATTTCTTAATGTCAGTCAGATACTCTACATCATTCCCAATTAGTAGAATATCATTCACATACAATATCAAGAAAGCTACTAAGTTGTTGATGATTTTCTTGTAGACACAAGGCTCATCAACGTTTTGATCAAAGCCAAACGATTTGACTGCAATGTCAAATCTGATGTTCCAAGATTTAGATACTTGTTTCAGCACATAAATAGACCTATTAAGCTTGCAAACTCTATGCTCTTGATCTGGAACTATGAATTATGAGCCTATTAAAGTAGTACATAGAAAAGAATGAGGCGGTGCTCCAGAATCAGGCAACCTCAATCCGCAATCTTGAAATCCAAATAGGACAGATTGCGGGTGAACTGAAAAATAGACCGCAAGGGGCATTGCCGAGTTCAACTGAGCTCCCTCGCAACCCAGGGAACACAGAATAGGAGCAATGTCAAGTCGTGACTTTGCGAAGTGGAAAGACAATCACGGAAGAGAAGATGGAGCCAAGTAGGACTACTTTAGTTGTGATGGAATCCAAGACCCCGTTGACACAGGATAAACCAGAAGAAAATGAAACGAATAGAACCAGAAGTTGCGTCCACTTCTAAGCCTATGGAACAAGGAATTGTGAAGGTACAGCTACCACCATTCTCACAAAAACTTAAGAAAAAGCAAAATGATGAAGTGTAGTACCATCGCTTCATGGACATGTTAAAACAGTTACACATCAACATCCCTTTCACAGAAGCGATTGAACAAATGCCAAAATATGCTAAGTTTTTTAAAGACATGGTAACAAAGAAAAGAAGCACATAAAAGTTCGCACTGGTGGCATTAACGCAAAAGTCAAATACCATAATTCCACCGAAGATGCGCAACCCCGGAAGTTTCACGATACCCAGCTCAATTGGCGAGATATATATAGGTCAAGTGTTTTGCGATCTTGGGGCCAGTATAAAATTAATGCCCCTTTCAATTTTCAAACAGTTGAATGTGGGGAAACCGGCGCCCACGACGTGACTCTCCAACTGGCGAACAGGTCCCTAGTTCACCTAGAGGAAAAGGTGAAGGATGTCCTGGTCTCAATTGATAAATTCATTCTACCGGCAGACTTCATCGTTCTTGACTACGAAGCGGACAAAGATGTGCCTATCATATTGGGACGACCATTTTTATCTATTGGTCGCACTCAAATTGATGTGTACAAAGGAGAGATCATGTTGAGTGTAAATGGGAAGAAGCTCAGGTTTGACATCATTAAAGCCATGAAGTATCCAGAAGATGAAGACCTACCCGATTTTGGCAATTAACCCAGTTGTAATGAAGAATGAGAGTCCGAAGAAGAAGATGAAAGAGAGGATGTGACCGCATCCGTAGAAACCTGCAATGTGATCATGGAAACAGTGAACAAGGAAGAAAAAGTGAATTTGAATGAAGAAAGAAAAGCACAAAAACCATCCTTGGAACAACCACCTACCGTGGAATTAAAGACTCTACCAAGTCATCTAAAGTATGTTTTCCTGGGGCAAAATGAAACTTTGCCAGTGATAATTTCCTCTATGCTTCAAGAAAATGCGTTGCTTAACATCATGAAGAAGTACATAAAAGCAATAGGGTGGATGCTAGCAGACATTAGAGGAATCAGCCCAACATACTGCATGCACAGGATACGTCTTGAAGAAAACCAAAAAGGGTTTATCAAACCAACTTAGTCTTTGACCTCAAAATATTAATTTCCTTTATCCTATCAAAATAATAAAACCTTCATTAAATGATTTTATTTTCCTCCCACTTATCTTCGTTAAGATCAATAAGTTAAAGGTTCTCTTTTTCAATTTCCAAGTGAAACATACTCTCTATACTGAAATATGTGATCACTTCCAACCCTTTTATAACCTACAATTCAACTTCAATCTTCATACTTTTATTAAGGTACTTTCCACAAGTTAACATTGCCTTTAAACTCCAAATTCTCATCCTTCATCTTAGTATAGCTAATTAAACTTAAGCCTCTTCATCGCAATAAGACATAGGTAAAATCAAAGTACCTTGAGATCAGCAAATCATTCCAACAACTTATTTTCTCCCATTTTATACCAATTATAATTTCAACCACCTCACCTTCCTTGACCAATTTATTTCACTTAAGTCTCGTAAGGAATTCCTTATACTATTGCTTTACGTTCCAACTAGTAATTCTTCTTCCTTTTAGATGCATTACATGAAGAACCAAAACACCATACCTTACTCAATCCATCAATTATGACACCATTAAATTGATTATGACCTATCAATTCTTTCGAAATTTCTCTTGAAACGTTTTGACCTCAATATCTAGTAATCTCTAAATAAACCACCGTCTCTTCCTCGCCTCTTGCGTATCTTATAAAGAAACTTAAATCTCGTACTTAGGAATGTGTGTTTTGTGACAAAATTTCTTGTAGCATCACCAATTTTTATTCCCTCAATGCAACACATAATACTATTCCTCAGTGAATTCCTAACTCGTCTAGCTTATTCGATGGTTTAGAAAAATATATCCTTTACTTTATTTCTCATTATAAGTTCATAATACTTCATAGTTCTACAAAGTTTCAATATCTATGAACACAAAAAATATGTCTGTTTCTATTAGTTCTTCCATGAATTAACTAACGCCAAATGGCCTTATTGTGATCCTTCGTTCCTTCCATAATTCAAAAAGAAATAGTTATCTCATATTAACTCTTTTAGGTTATTAAACTAGCAATGACAATCATTCATTACATAAGCTTAGACATGAAGGCTTTCAAACAGATTTTCCAAAAATCATGTAATGAAGGAGCGTACTTGGCGGGAATCCGTTCATGAGCCATAAGGACAATCTGGACTTACATAGTAAGTTAGTCTACAGAACCTAAAACATGGGCTCTTATACCAACTGTAATGACCCGACCCCTTAGGACTCAAGTTAGGTCATTACTAAACACATGCATGCAGAACTTAAAACGACATCCTTTTATAGTGAAATAAATGCTAAACAAATAAGTTGAACTCAAAAGACCTTCATTAAATTTAGATATTAAGACAGGCGATAGGGTACCCATAAATCATAAATGATAATAAATAGGTTTGAAAACAAACCTAAATAGTAAGTTTCAAACATCAAATTCAAAGTTGGAAAACATGGAAAGAAATCTAAATATCATGAGCGGAAGCATAAAACTGGTGCCTAGTGGCTCATTCGAGGATTCCTCTTGTCATTCGCCAGTGCGTCCTTGCCCTTACCTGAAACATAAACATGAGAAAGGTTGAGTATAAAATACTCAGTAAGTAACCTCACTACTGGGGTCGGGCTAGACATCTATGTCTTCTAGATGCCTACTTCTGAGTGAACATAAAAATGTTCTAATCCTCATGGGACACATACATAAATGCAAAAATGGTTTCTATCCTACTGTAGTTAAGTATGCCCACTACCTCTGGTGAATCCCGAAGGAAACACAATATATGGTGAATCCCGAAGGAAACACAATATCTGGTGAATCCTGAGGGAAACACAATATCTGGTGAATCCCGAAGGAAACACAATATCTGATGAATCTCGAAGGAAACACAATCTGGTGAATCCCGAAGGAAACAAAAACTGGTAAACCCCGAAGGAAACACAATATCTGGTGAACCCCAAAGGAAACACAATATATGGTGAATCCCGAAGAAAACACAATATCTGGTGAATCCCGAAGAAAACACAATATCTGGTGAATCTCGAAGGAAACCAATATTTAGTGAATCTCGAAGGAAACACAATCTGGTGAATCTCGAAGGAAACACAATACCTAGTGGGCATCTAACTAATCAGTAAAGATACTATCACAGTCTCAACATCACAATTATTATAATATGGTTTTATAACATACATATACATCTCAACATCATGGCTATACAGCATGCATATATGCCTCTATATCCTCATATCAAATACACCCTCAGTGAATCAAGTATCACCTCTTACTAGCATGCAAGTCTCTACATGCATAAATAAATCTTTCAGATTCTCATACAAGAGCATATATCGATCGTATTATACTATCCACCATCGGTTAACAAGTTCGCCATATAGAAGATAAATCATATATAAAATTAGTGTGTTCATAGTTATTCATATACTTAGAAGACAGAGATGAGCAAGAGAAGAAGATGCTGAGAGATCATTCTTGGATAACTTGAAAAACTGTCGGGAAGTGCTATAAAAGGAGAGATGGTCGACACTTGCGAAAGCAAGGATATTCTTCTAGGCAGAGTTGGAGTGAAAAGATAGTGTAAAAGCAACAGGAAACAAGACATTGCTACCGAGATTCTTATCCCTACTTTCCATTGTTGTTTTGTATTCCGCCTTTATTTATAGAAAATGGAATTCTCATCTCAGCATCTGTTCAATCTCTCCACATTTCACATGAGTAGCTAAATTTCCGAATGGGTTGAGAAGTACTTAGCTAGCATGACTTAAGTGTTGGGATTAGTGTCCTAATTCTCCTAGAGTCTCATTGTTTTGTAAAGATACACATTGTTCAATGAATAAAATAAGTGTTATTTAATCCTGGCATTTACTCATATTCAATAAACAAAGCTCCTTGGTTATCTTATGTGAACTTAAGCATGGATATGATATACAAGTGGATCATGCCTTAAGTGATAACCTAAATTGGTCTGTAGTATAAGGATTAAGGTGGGATACCTGATCCTGGTGACACTACGGATACGACCCGCATTGTAGAGGTTTGGAAGTATTATAAACTACTATAGATGGTAGATCACCATTCGTGTGGAGACATGGAGCGGGG
>NC_052354.1:5211021-5231174 GCF_009727055.1 Benincasa hispida
AGAAGGCGGTCGTCGTGCGGAGCGCGTTAAGCGATCGTGTACTTCAAGCTTCATCGCTTAGTAAAGGTACACGATCGTTAGTAAAAGCTCAACGATCGTTAAGATTTTTCTAGATGATCGTGTAATAATGCTAAACGATCGTTTAACTCTAGAGCGCTGGTAAGCGATAGCACGCAGTGTTTTTTTTATGGTGTAGACGATCGGGGGGTGCTTAGTACACGATGGTTGGAGAAGCGATGATTTACCGAGCGGTTCAAGACTCGGTTTGCCTGTTTGAATCGGAGACTCCTTGTCTTTGTAATAGTTAGCTTTCCTTTTTGAATTTGAAGGCAATTTTACCCGGTTCATCAACTTTTATTGCTTATACATGTGATGTATGGTTCTTATATGTCAAAGTGTTTGTCATATAGTTAAAAACCCACCTTAGGTTGTGCAATTACTCATACATCATGTATTATAAATGTTATAATCGAGCATGAAGAAATTACTTGAAAGCATGCACATGCATCATGAAATATAAGAGTTATATTTTGCATGCAATGAGCATTATCATGCATCATCCTTTTATTATAAGTGTTATAGTCTAAGAGTGAATGGAAGCATATTTTGCTTGTTTCATTGTTGTTTTGTATGAGTGTTATATAAAAGAAGTAGCAATGAATGGACAATGCATTAAGCATGACACTTAGGCCGTTTATAATCGTTATGAATGCCTTGCATGTGTTAGCTTTGTATTATTGTGGTTGTTTCCGTTTATAAGTGTTATAAAGGAAATTAGACCTAAAATCAATAATTCAAAGTTGCATGCGGACTTAAGGTGAACTTAAGTTTTTTAAAAGGGTTTAAAATTGAATTGAGATAGACCTAAGTTCAAGTGGTTCTAAATAGTTTAGTAACCTAGATTAATCTTTTAAAATCGATTTAATAGGGTTAAATCGATTTAATAGGGTTAATAGGATTAAATTTGTTGTAAACCTATCTATAAGGGACCTTTTGTCTAAGGCGGGTTCTGGCTAGGCTGGAGTTCTTAAGTTGACGAAAACGTAACACCGCTACCTAGAAACCTACCTGGAAAGGTGAATTAGATAGATTTTAAACAAGCATGCAACAATTTGGTCAAAGATTCTATTAAAGAGTTTAATGGATGATGATCAAAAGTTGTTCATCTATCCAAGGTAAAAGTTACTCTTAGGAAAACCTAAAAGTCACTTAGTTAAAATCCTTAGCCGTGTTTTTTCTAAGTAAACTAAACCCTAGGTTATAAAATATACAGTGGGAGAAGGAGGCGTATCAAATATGTCTATGATTCCACTCATGTTTCTCTCTGTATGTTCACACCGTGAGATTCATGCTTGGCCTCGAGATGACCCAGGATGCAAGCCCCTTCGGATGGTGTTTGCATGAGTCAATATCAAGGTGGATGGAGAAAGTATTTATAGTAAGTGGGTGAAGGGTGTGTGCCAACACGTCCTATGGTCTCTGTCATTGGTTCACACCGTGAGATCATTTTGTATGCCCTCGTGTTGCCTTCAATGTGGCCCCCTTCGGATGGGTTTTATGCAGTTGGTCAATATCAAGGTGAACTCCAGAAATGGATAGGGTCACTTTAGATTTTGCCCCAATCAGATTTTTCCCTTCGAATTGTCCTTTTGGGATGGACCTCTAGGGCTTAAAATGGCGGGTCACACTTACAGGAGATTGTTAAGTAAGTTAATGATCTCTTGGCCAAATCAATGATGGCTAGTTGTTATAGGAACAAGAGTTGTTCTAGTATTAATGACTGGTTGAGATCTTCTCAATTCAGAGAAGGGATAACTAACCTCCCTTCGGCGGCTTTTGTCCTAAACCTTTGAAGCGTCATTGCGAAACTAGATGTCACACAGGGTTCATGTTAGTTTTACTAAAACCTTATTGGATGTTGTTTTGTTTTACAACGGGTATTTGCTTAAAACCTAACGTAGGTCAATGTGTTTTTCTTTTCAGCAACTCGTTAGTATTTCCGTTTAAAGCTTTTAAAAATGACCGATTATTTACAGTGGAAAGAATCGTGTGAAACGAATTTTATGGCAAGTCCTCCATCCCACTACTCTCCAAAAGAGGAGACAAGACAGTAAATATGATTTATTGGTCTTGGAAACATGTCTGGCAGAGAATGATGATTTTACCTGGATCCTTGATTCAGGTGCTACCAATCATGTCAGTTCCTCTTACCAAGGATTCAGTTCTTGGCAAACATTGTCACAGGGACAAATGACTCTTCGAGTTGGTAATGGTGAGGTTGTTTCAGCTTTTACTGTTGGCAGGCTGAAGTTATTTATTGACAAGAAATATTATCTATTACTAGATAATGTTTTTGTAGTTCCTCATATTAAGAGAAACTTAATCTCTGGTTCTTGTTTCAGTGAACAAGGCTATACTGTCTCATTTTCTTAGAATAAAGTGTTTATTTTCAAGAATGGAATGAAGATTGGTTATGGTTCAATGGAAAATAACTTATATGTACTAAGGTCGTTAGTCATCAAAGCCCTGTTTAACACTGAAATGTTCAGTAAGGCAACAACAGCTAAAAGATCAAAGGTTTCTCCAAAAGAAAACGCCCATCTTTGGCATCTTAGGTTAGGTCACATCAACCTCAATGGGATTGAGAAGTTGGTGAAAAATGGACTTCTAAAGAGTTTGGAAGAAAACTCCTTGCCGGTATGTGAATCATGCCTCGAAGGCAAGATGACCAAACGACTGTTACTGGAAAAGGTTACAGAGCCAGGGAAGCTTTGGAGCTTGTACATTCAGAACTCTGTGGTCCAATGAATGTTAGAGCTCGAGGTGGGTATGAATACTTCATCTCTTTCATAGATGATTATTCAAGGTTTGCGTATCTCTTCCTAATGCAATGTAAGTCTGAAGCCTTTGACAAGTTCAAGGTGTATAAGACTAAAGTTGAAAACTTGTTAGGTTAGAAGATAAAAACACTACGATCTGATCGTGGAGGAGAGTATATTGACCTCCAATTCCATAACTATATGATAGAACATGAGATTGCATCCTAACTCTCGGCCCCTGGTACACCTCAGCAGAATGGTGTCTTAGAAAGGAGAAACAGGACCTTGTTGGACATGGTTTGGTCTATGATGAGTTATGCTCATCTTCCAGACTCGTTTTGGGGTTATGCAGTGTAGACTGAATGTTATATCCTAAACAATGTTCCCTCGAAAAATGTTTTTGAAATACCTTTTGAGTTATGGAGAGGCTGTAAAGGAAATTTACACCACTTCAGGATTTGGGGTTGTTCGGCACATGTGCTAGCGACTAACCCAAAGAAGTTGGAACCTCGTTCGAAGGTTTGGCTCTTTGTGGGCTACCCCAAGGAAACGAGAGGAGGATACATCTATGATCCAAGTGAGAACAAAGTGTTTGTTTCTACTAATGCTATCTTCTTGGAAGAAGATCACATGAGGGATCATAAGCCACGAAGTACGCTCGTTTTACGTGAGATCTCTAGTGAGATTGAGACTGCTAAGGGTTCAACAAGAGTTGTTGAACAGGCCGACAGATCAACAAGAGTTGTTGAGGTCGGGATGTCTAGTCAACCAGCTCAAGAGTTGACACTGCCTCGACATAATGGGAGGGTTATAAACCCACCAGATCGCTACATGGGTTTGACTGAAGCCTAAAACGTCATTATGAATGATGGGGTCAAGTATCCATTGTCTTTTAAGAAAGCAATGAAGGATGTTGACAAAGATAAATGGGTTAAGGCCATGAATCAAGAAATGGAGTCTATGTACTTCAAAAACGTCTAGAAGCTTGTTGATCCCCCTGATGGGATAAGATCTATTGGGTGCAAGTGGATCTATAAGCGAAAGAGAGGTGTGGATGGGAAGGTGCAAACCTTTAAGGCTAGACTCGTGGCAAAGGGTTATACCCAGGTTGAGGGAGTTAACTATGAGGAAAATTTCTCACCTGTTGTCATGCTAAAGTCTATCAGGATTCTCCTATCCATAGCCACATTTTATGATTATGAAATATGGCAAATGGACGTCAAGACTGCCTTTCTGAATGGTAATCTTGAGAAGACCATCTATATGACTCAACTAGAGGGGTTCGTAGTTCCAGATCAAGAGCAAAGAGTTTGCAAGCTTAATAGGTCCATTTATGGGCTGAAACAAGCATCTCGATCATGGAACATCAGATTTGACACTGTTGTCAAGTCATTTGGCTTTGACTAGAACGTTGATTAGCCTTGTGTTTACAAGAAGATCATCAACAGCTCAGTAGCTTTCATGGTACTATATGTGGATGATATCCTACTCATTGGGAATGATGTAGAGTATCTAACTGATATTAAGAGTTGGCTAGCTGCCCAGTTTCAAATGAAAGATTTGGGTGAGGCACAATATGTTCTCAAGATCTAGATCATTCAAGATCACAAGAACAAACGATTAGCCCTGTCTCAGGCATTGTACATTGATCAAATATTGATCAGGTACAGGATGCAGGATTCCAAGAGGAGTTTGTTACCTTTCAGGCATGGAATTGTTCTATCCAAGGATCAATGTCCTAAGACACCTAAAGAGGTTAAGAAGATGAGACAGATTCCCTATGCTTCTGCTGTAGGAAGCTTGATGTATGCAATGTTATGTACCAGACCCGACATTTGCTATGCAGTAGGAATTGTTAATCGGTATCAGCCCAATCCAGGATTTGATCACTGGACGGCGGTCAAGACGATCCTCAAGTATCTTTGGAGAACGAGGGTCTACATGCTTGTGTATGGAGCTAAGGATCTGATCCTTATGGAATACAACGTTGTTGATCCCTTTACAAAGGGTCTCACGGCTAACGTGTTTGAGGGTTACTTGGATAGTCTGGGTCTGCGGGACATGTGGCATCTTTTCTAGGGCAAGTGGGAGATGATACTAGGGTATGCCCTAGTTTATTGTATATTGTACATTTTTATATTGAATTGTGCATTAGTCTCCCGGGTCATTAGGACAAGTGGGAGGTTGTTGGGATTAGTGTCCTAATTCTCTTGGAGTCTCGTTGTTTTGTAAAGATACACATTGTTCAATGAATAAAATAAGTATTATTTAATTCTGGCATTTACTTAATCCAATAAACAAAGCTCCTTGGTTTTCTTATGTGAACTTAAGCATGTATATGTGATATATAAGTGGATCATGCCTTAAGTGATAATCTAAATCGGTTTGTAGTATAAGGATTAAGGTGGGATACCTGATCCTGGTGACACTACGAATACGGCTCACTTTGTAGAGGTTTGCAGGTGTTGTAAACTACTACAGATCGTCGATCCTGACCATTCATGTGAAGACATGGAGTGGGGGTGTCCTATACAAAGAGTTTTTATAAGACCACGAGATAACTAGACTCTGTATATAACGTCGTTGATACTAGAGACTTGCATCTCACTTAAACGACCAATAGGTGACACGACCTCAATCCTGAGTGTTTTGTGAACTCCTACCTTTGAGGGCGGTCGTTTGATTAGTATGGGTGAGAGTGGCCAGATTGCCAACTCAACATGCCTATCTTTTTGGGGACTTGTCTAATCTGGGAGCTGGGAACTCAATCCACAATATGGAATTCACTCCTTTTCTGAAGCAGGGATGAGTAGAGAGATTGTTTCCTTAAGGGCTGATTCCGGGGCTTGAACAAAGTGGCCACAACTTCTCTTTGGAAGAGAAGACTCAATCATAGTAAGACTATGACTTATGTTCATTAGAGGGATTAATGGTACTTAAGGAGACAGATGTAACTACAGGGGCATAATGGTTATTGGCCCAGCTGTACTTACGAGTGATCTTTGAAGGGTTGTCACACTGTTGATTGGTTAAATGAACACATAATATATCTGTAGTGAGGAGAGTTCAGCTGTCGGTCTTTAGTGGAGTGTTTGGCAGTTAACGGATGATGGATTCTGTGACTAAAAAGTTTAGTCAGTTATTCACGTACTGTTGGAGCTTCAGATTTACAGGTCCATGAGGTCCCCTTAGTAGCTTGGATTCATGTTGAAGGATTAGTTCTTGGTGTTGATTTGAAATGTTCAAATTGACAAGAGATTTTTTTATTATATATGATATAATCGGTATGATGTATAAGATACATCTAGTGGAGGATTGATGTAAATGAGATTTACATTAAGTACCATGGAATAGAAAAAGAACTATGACTTATGTTCATTAGAGGGATCAGTGGTACTTAAGGAGACAGATGTAACTACAGGGGCATAACGATTATTGGCCCAGTTGTACTTACGAGCGATCTGTGAAGGGTTGTCGCACTGTTGATTGGTTAAGATGGACACATGATATATCTGTGGAAAGAGAGTTCAGTTATCGGTCTTTAGTGGAGTGCCTAGCAGTTAACGGATGGTGGATTCCGTGACTAAAGAGTTTAATCAGTTATTCACGTACTGTTGGAGCTTCAAGCTACAGGTCCATGAGGTCCCCTTGGTAGCTCAATGGATTCAGTTGAGGATCAGTTCTTGGTGTTGATTTGAAATGTTCAAATTGATAAGAGGTATTTTGATTATATATGATATAATCGATATGATGTATAAGATACATCTAGTGGAGGATTAATGTAAATGATTTACATTAAATACCATGGAATAGAAAAAGAACTATGGTTTATATGTTTTATGAGATAAAATATTAAAACTATAGGTTATAAAATATAGTATGATAAGTTGGTTATCATTTATGTTTATAATAATATTAATTATTGGATATTAATTCTTTTTCGTTTAAATAACCAAAGTAGTGGGTGGTTATTGGATCATGGTAACCATGAGTTTAAAAGGAAAATAGTTTTCCTATTTTCAAAAGAAGTTTTAACAAACGATAGAAAAAGTTTTTGAGTTTTCTCTCGCGCAAAAGAACTCACGAAGTCGTCAAGTAAATTCGGATTTACTAAATGATGGTTGGGCGAGCTAAACGATCATGCAGTATTTACTAAATAATCGCATAATTTTGTTAGACGATCGCTGGCCCAAGGTAAACAATCGTGTAGTGTCTGTAGGCGACAGACCGAGCTAAACGATGAGCTAAACGATCGCATAGCTTTTGCTAGACGATCGCTTAGCTTTATCTAAACGATTGGGCATCGACCTATACGATAGGTTTCCGCCATCTCCCACTTGCCCAGTCGTATACGCGATTAGTGTTTTCTCCTTCGTCTGCCTTATACAAAGTCTGAACAGAGTCCACCCTCTGGATTCTCACACTAGGAATACCAAGGTCGCCTTGTTTGTGGTGTAAGACTCAACTTGACACCGTCGAGGTTTTCTGGAGGCCGTTCGTGGTGCTGTGGAGGTTGTTCGTGTTGGGAGGAGTTCGTGATCGAGGAGATTACTGAGGACCAGCACGAAGTGTTCGTGCTGTGTTCGTTGCGGTGTTGCGGTCATGTAGATCAAGTGTTCGTGGTCACTGTTTATCGAGTGGTCGCGCAACGGAGCGTGAAGATGCATCTGCAAATGTGTGTTGAGTTTTCCTTTACAGCATTTGTAGTTATTCATGGTGTAATTTCTGCATTTTAATTGTATAACCATTTGTTTGAAGTCGACTGTAAATGATTTATTCATTCATGATTGTAATTTGAAATAATCTTGTTCTACTGCTCATGGAAATCTCAGTTCCGAATTCCTTCAAGTGGTATCAGAGCAAGGTTCTCTGATATTCCAAATTACATATCTGAATTGAATGTATTTTTCAGTCACGGTGGGTTTCTGCATTTGTGGTTAACTATTTTTTGCATTTGTGGATGAATATGATGAATGTTTCGGGTTTAAATTGCTTTTTTGTTAAAGCTTTCAGTATTACAAAGTGTTAATTGTAAGGGCCCCTGTGTTTTTGGGCGAAATTAACTTTGCAATCGAGTCTGTAATTCGAAATGTTTTAGTTCGGCGAGTCGTTCGTGATGAAGCTTCAGTGCATGGCGATGCAATTCTCAACGAAGAAGACCAAGCGGTTGTCGGATCGTGGATCCTCAGGTAGATGATCGTTGGGATTTAACTAAGCGATTGTTTAGATATTTTTTCTAGACGATTGTGTAGTATTTTCTAATTGATCGTTTAGCTAATGCTAAGCGATGGAGTAAGTCGTTTACCATATCACGTAGTGTTGGTTGCGCGATCGCGTAGGCACTGGAGGTCGATGATCGTGTAGTTAGCAAGCTTCATCACTTAGTTACTACTTATGCGATCGCGTGGATGCGATATGGAGACGCTAGCTAAGCAATCGCTTAGGCGATGGTGCTTTGCGGCATCGTAGTCACTTAGATGATCACGGAAGGTGGGCGTTGTGCGGAGCACGCTAAGCGATTATGTACTTCTGGCTTCATCGCTTAGTAAAGGTACATGATCGTGTAGCAATAACTAAACAATCGTTTGAATTTTTCTATATGATTGTATAGTAATGCTAATAGATTGTTTAACTCTAGGAGCGCTGGTATGCGATAGAACGAAGTGTTTGTTTTATCGTGTGGACGATCGCGGGGTGCTTAGTACACAATGGTAGGAGAAGCGATGCTTTGCCATATGGTTCAAGACCCGGTTCGCCTGTTTGAACCGGAGACTCCTTGTCTTTGTAATAGTTAGCTTTCTTTTTTGTGTTTTAAGGCAATTTTACCCGGTTCATCAACTCGTATTGCTTATACATGTGATGTATGGTACTTATATGCCAAAGTGTTTGTCATATAGTTAAAAACCCACCTTAGGTTGTGCAATTATTCATGCATCATGTATTATAAATGTTATAATCTTGCATGAAGAAATTAATTGAAAGTATGCGCATGCATCATGAAATATAAGAGTTATATGTTGCATGCATTGAACATTATCATGCATCATCCTTTTATTATATTTGTATAGTCTAAGGGTGAATGGAAGCATGTTTTGCTTGTTTCATTGTTGTTTTGTATAAGTGTTATATAAAAGAAGTAGCAATGAATGGACAATATATTGAGCATGACACTTAGACTGTTTATACTCGTTATGAATGCCTTACATGTGTTAGCTTAGTATGCTTCCATTCATATCAAAGAATCACGAAGATTGGAGAGAAAGCGATCAACGACTTAAAATTCGAGAAAGTGACCTAAACAATGGGGGTATCGCATCTCTACAGAATCAAATGAATGCGATGATCAATCTATTACAGGGCATCTCAATCAACAGCCCTGGAACGCAAAGAGGGTAGGTCAACGTAATCGAGCAGACAAGCACAAGTTGTGCCTTTTGTGGAGAAACGCATCCGATGGAAGAATGTCTGAGGAACCTACAATCAGTTTACTTCGTAAAGAAAAATCCTTTCTCTAACACTTACAATCCCGGGTGGAGAAACCACCCCAATTTTGCGTGGAATAATAATCAACAGGGTTATCAACCCATGGTGCAAAAAGAAAGGTCGCTAGGATTTTTCCCGTGAACAAATGGTCAATCGCAAAATCAAGCTAGCAGCTCGCAAGCGCTGCCATCTTCTTCCCTAGAGAGCCTATTAAAGCAGTACATAGAAAAAAACGAAACGGTGCTCCAGAATTAGGCGACCTCAATCTGCAATCTCGAAATCCAAATAGGATAGATTGCGGGCGAACTGAAAAATAGACCGCAAGGGACGTTATCGAGTTCAAATGAGCTCCTCGCAACCCAGGGAACATAGGAATGGAGCAATGTCAAGTCGTGACTTTGCGAAGTGGAAAGACAATCGCAGAAGTGAAGACGAAGCCAAGTAGGACTACTCTAGTTGCAATGGAATCCAATACCCCGTTGACACAAGATGAACTAGAAGAAAATGATACGAATGGAACCAGAAGTTGCGTCCACTTCTAAGCCTATGGAACAGAGAATTGTGAAGGTACAACTACCACCATTTCGGCAAAGACTTAAGAAAAAGCAAAATGATGAAGTGTAGTACCATCGCTTAATGGACATGTTAAAATAGTTACACATCAACATCCCTTTCACAGAAGCAATTGAAGAGAAAAGGGAATTTGATACACCCCATGTCTTATGAGTCGAAGACATTGAACGACTCTCAGGAACACTACACAACCACAGAGAAAGAAATGTTGACTGTAGTATTTGGCATCAAAAAGTTCAAATATTATTTAGTTGGTGCATCGGCAACCATCTATACAGACCACTCAGCCATTAAGTTCCTGATGAGTAAGAAGGACGTGAAACCAAAGATTAATCAGATGGGTGCTGCTATTGTAGGAATTCGACATCAATATTCAGGACAGAAAGAGGACTGAAAATCAGGTGGCTGACCACCTGTCCAAATTAGAGAATCAGGAAATACAAGACCAAGAAGATGAAATCAAAGATGCATTTCCTGATGAAAGCTTATTCAAAGTTGAAGGCAGGGAACCTTGGTACGCGACATAGTTAACTACTTAACTACCAAAAAAATTCCCCGAACTCTTTAACTCTCAGCAAAAGAAACGATTGGTACACGATAGCAAATTCTATTTTTGGGATGAACTGTTTCTCTACAAACAAGGTCCCGACTCCATCATGTGTCGATGCATTCCGGAGGGAGAGACACAATGCATCCTGGCTGAGTGTCATGACTCTCCTTACGAGGGCATTTCGGAGGGCAAAGAACCGCTACGAGGGTTCTTCAAAGCGGATACTTCTGGCCTACCCTCTTTAAAGACGCAAGGGAGTATGCTCGCAAGTGCAACCCTTGCCAACGCACAGGAAATATCTCATCAAGGGACGCAATGCCTCTGAACAATATTCTTGAAGTCGAATTATTTGACGTCGGGGCATCGATTTTATGGGACCTTTCCCCATGTCTTGCAGTCAACAATATATCCTACTGGTAGTAGATTACGTATCAAAGTGGGTGGAAGCAGTAGCTTGTGCCAGAAGTGATGCGTCGACTATTTCTAAGTTTCTCACCAGGAACATTATCACACGCTTTGGAACTCCAAGAGCCCTGGTGAGTGACGAAGGTACGCATTTCATTAACCGCATCATTTCAAAATTGCTTGTCAAATATAGTGCCAAGCACAAGATCGCTACTGCATATCACCCGCAAACCAACGATCAAGTTGAGGTATCGAATCGGGAAATAAAATCAATATTGAAAAAAGTTGTCAATGCATCGTGGAAAGATTGGGCACACAGGCTGGATGAAGCACTCTGGGCCTACAGAATGCCTACAAGACTCCCATAGGTATGTCTCCATACTTCTTAGTATTCGGAAAAGCTTGTCACTTACCCCTAGAGTTGGAGCATAAAGCTTTTTGGGCAGTAAAGAAGCTGAATTTAAACTTGGACACCGCGGGCGATCAACGCAAGCTTCAGCTCAATGAGCTTGAGGAATGGCGGTTGAACGCATACGAGAACAACAAGCTCTACAAGAAGAAGATGTTGACAAATCGCTGATAGGTATGATTGATGATGTTCTATGCTCGAAATAATGCGATACTACTTCTAGATATGCATTAATTATGGATGTTCACGTAGTATGTGATAACTTGTAGAAATACAAGTTATTTATGCCACCTTATCTAGATATTGCAGCCAAAAGTTAGTAAATATGCACCTATTGTATGAAAATTAGCCTAGTATTACAATAATTATGAATGTTTGCAATTACACCCATTAACACCATAAAGATGGAAGACAAGCCGAATTTTACTCTGTTTTGCAGGAGACCAAGTCACCGCTTGCGCTCAAGGCTCACGAGAAATTGATCAACGCATCTTTGTCACATTGCGCCCATCAATCAACAATAAAGAGACGATTACCGCAATGACAGTGCAATGCAATAGTCAATCCATAGCTGTGTGCAACCGCATGCGGTAATAAAAACAACACCGCATGCGAATCCATGATCGAAAGATGCAGCTGAGCAACGCAAAAGCGGAGGGTTGAGACACGTGTACAACTAACGGTTATGCAGAATTGACGGTCTCATTGCATAACAGAAGGAATAATACCTCTCCATCTTCGAATACCATGACAATCAAGTGGGGACCACAAGGCCGGAGTAAAAGATCTACACCTATAAATACCCCATTGATTTCAAAGAAAATTAATGCTACGGGATATGCGGTAAATGTTGCAAAACTGTTGAGAGAAAAGTCCTACACACAGTCCGTCCCACCACCATTTATTTCGAATATTATGTCGGTGGGTGCGACGCATGACCCTATTCCCGCCCATCTCCATACTGCACCATCACCCGCCTTGCGTCCACTTCCCCCCTTATCCATCTAACCCTTAGCCACCATTTACCCCATTGAAGTAGAAGGAGCTAGCCAACCCCTTCAGCCGCCTTCACCCATTATCATTTCATCTCCTGGGTCGCCGCATACCTCATCCGGCATCCCACCAATCACACCCCTTAAACCCAGCTCTAATAGTCCTATGTCAGAGCAAAATAGCATGGAACTTGCAGAATTGGCTCGAAGAGACGAGCAAGAAGTTTTTGGAGCAATTTTGGTAAGTTTGAATTAGGGACAAGTCAAAGAGGAACAAGTGATGCATCTCGACCCAACCGATGCATCACTTGAAATTGATGATGCGGAGCGTTATACGATGATGCTTGAAGCAGAGTTGGAAGAAGAAGAAGAGAGAGAAAGGGAAGTTGGCCCAGACACATTGCAACCTCGCCAATCTGACACGGATGAAGGGCCAACGAAAGGAAAAAGAGTGATGAGAAAAAGAAAACTAATTTTGGAGGATGAAAAAGAGCAATTGGCATCTGGTCTTGAGGGTGCGACGCATAAGAGCTGCTCAAGGTCTAGACTGTTGGAAAAGGAATTGGAGTGGTACCAGTCTGCACGACAGGGGCGAAGGAAGTCTGCCCTCCAAAAAGAATTGGAAAATGAATTAAGGGAGCTGGCATGGGAAGCCAAAGCACATGAGGCAGGCAAATGCGACGTAACTGTCGTGTTACCTAAAAAGACCAAAGGAAGGAAGCGCCAATTTAGTGACATCCTTGCTGAGAAGGGCTTCTTCCCCGAATGCAACCCAGTGCTGCCATATATAACCGAAACTGTGAACGCAAGGTGCTGGGGTCAACTATGTGTTGGGCACATGAGGATTTGGCCCAATCTTGTCTGCCAATTTTATAGCAGTGAGTTTGATATGAAGAAAAATACGGCGTTCGTTGATGGTGTTTTGGTGCGCTTCTCACAAAATTAATGAAGTGTTCAACATTGCATGCAACCTGGACGCAGAGGGAAATCGCATCTTAGAACATCCAACTCCAAGCCAAATAGAAGATGCATTAAGATTAGTGGCCAAACCTGGAAGCACATGGCAAGCATCAAGAAGTGGAGTAATGATCTTAGCTTCTAGGAATCTGAAACCAGACGCAAACTTATGGTATTACTGGATTAAGAAAAGTATCATGCCTACAACGCATGATGAAACATTATCAAGAGAACGTGTCCTGGCCACTTATTGCATCATGCAGCGCATTCCTCTAGATGTAGGGAGGATAATCATGGACCAGATCAAAGCCATTAAAGCAAAACCACGAGGACAACTTTACTTTCCTTTGTTGATCTGTGCACTGTGTGAATGCAGGGGCATTCCTCTGGGGGATGATTATGAGGAAATCGATGGTCTGATGGATGTCAAGTTAATCAGGCGTCTACTTCACGGTTTGCCGCACCAGCCTGCCCTACCTCGCAAGGATGCAGCAGCAGACCTCGACCCTCCCAACACGGCCCCAAAAGAAGACACGTCTGGGTAATTGAACACAGCGATGAGGCTTCGAAAAATGAAGATTACAAAGTGGGGCATGCGTTTACTGATGAAGAAGCACAGCCAGACTTAAACATCCCTCTCCCAAACTCACCTTTAGCCCCGCAAGAAGGGATTCTTGATCCAACGCAGCATGAGACTACCAATTTAGATCAAGAAATCCCTAGTCCTCTTCCTTCGCCCTTACCAGCTCCAATTCCAACTTTTGTACCTCCTTCAATTATTTTCAAACCAACTGGGTTAGGGTCAAGTGTGCGGATACGAATATGTATGTTTTTGTTATGTTGTGTATGTTTTGTATCGCTTATGCACACTATTGATGGATGAATCATATAAGTTCATGTTGCCATAAACTTGTAATGAAAGAATTATTATTAATCTTTATCTTTAAGCATATGGACAATGATGAATATGAATCTAATGCAAGTTCATGTCCCCAACTATTGTGCTAATGACTGAATGAAAGTGCTCTGTATGCGCTCAAGTGCTTTGCGATAAAGATATTATGTGATACTACGTTCTAAATGTACACATTGATAGTGATATGCTCGTAGTATGCAATGAAGTAGTGTGTGTCACAAGTTTCCTTGCGCTGAAACCAAGTATAATTCCAACGCAAGTTTCTCATAATGATTTGAGGTCGAACACGGGGATTGTTGTCGTTAAATGCGATACTAATGTGATATATGCGACCAGTTATAATAAAGAATAAAGAATTTTAGTTTGTGTAGAAATATAAATTGCGCTGAAAGTAAAAATACGTTGATAAAGTAAATTCCTAAACTACTATAATACAGGGGATCGAGGACTAGCTGTGAAGTTGTACAAAAGAATCTATGAATGCGATGGCAAGTCTTATGGATGAGGTAGAAAGAGAATGAGTAAAGATTAAAAACATTGCAAGTTCAACAATTGCATTAAGGACGCAACTAAGGTTCCGCTTTCCCTTGGCGTACACCTTTTAGTGATTGGTCGCGTTCCCATACGTCTATGGTGAAACAGAGATGAACGTGATGAACACAAGGTTGTTTCCATCTCTAGAAATACTTCTCGCTTTAGTTAACGCATTCTTCCAACCTTCTCTCGATAGGCGGAATAACATCTTCACTTTTGCTCTCACAGGTGAAGATCTCGTCGAGCATGTTTTAGCTAAACTTAGTTGATTACCTTAACACAGATTAACTCACTCACTTAATTCTCCCTTTTTACCCAGGGGATTAAGAACACATCATGGAGAAAATGGATGATAAATGTATGGAAAGGGACAGAGAGATGATAATGATGATGATGATCACATTTAATTCTAAATATAAGCGTTTGATACATGATTGTGAATGAAAGATTAAAGAATATGAACATAGAAGATGAATTAAAGAATAGAAAAAAATACGGAAAGAGTGTCAACATTTTGACACAGATCCCGATCGGAGACTTGTGCTTGCCGATGTATGGATGTAATGGAGAGAAAAGCTTCCCTCTCAGGCTTGCTTTCCCGGTAGAATTGACCTTTTGCACAGAGCTTCAGCTTCGGGAATCAGAAGAATTTCTTGCTCGGAGACTCACTTTTCAGCCTTGTCTCGTAGTTCTCCCATATTTTCTTTGTAAAGTCTCTTCAGACCAGCCTTCTCCTTTTTTACCGTATGTTAAAGGAAGCTATTTATAGACAAGACCTTGGCTCTTTGAATTTGTGGTCCCACTGTATAATTATGATAATTCCTTCCATGGCGTAATGGAAAATTCCTCTCTGCTCCACGATCAATCTGTCAGAATTGCACAACAGAAAGCTATACATTGTCAGAGTCGTCCGCGAATGCGTTACTCTCTACATCTTCAATCAATCGTCACATGCGGTGTTGTTTTTTATTACCACATGCGGTTGAAATACGTTGATCTCTAGAGTCCATGATCGATCGTTGCATGCGCCGTCATTGCATTGATCATTTCTTCGTTCTTGATTGATTGGCGCATGCGATGTAGATGCATTTTACATTTTATCTTCGAGCCATTAACGCATGCGGTGAGCTATTTCTGCAAAATAGAGACTAAAACATTCTATTTCACCATCGCAATGGGGTTAATGGATGCGTTTACGACATTTCATAATTTTCGTATTTCTCAGCCAATTCTTATACTATCGACGCAACTTTTCTCTCTTTTTGCCGCAATATCTAAATATAACAGTACAAATAACTTGTATTTCTACAAGTTATCATCAAGCAACGAAAAAAAATCTTTAAGACCCAGTTGAAAGAGCCAAAGAGCCAACACCGCCACAACCACGCATTGATCTTAACGAGTTGAAAACTTTCATTAACGATCAACTCAGACCACTGGCTACGTCCATCGAAACACTTCAACAGCAAAATAGGATTCTAAGGGATTACATGCGGCAGCAAACAAGAAGAATGCAGGACCAGTTAGTCTATACAACGCAATATATTAATCACTAGAAGGTCCTGGTTGGAATGTTTGCTTGGCCGACCAGCTACCTACCACCTAAGGAAACCCTCTGCACTTCATGGATGAAGACCCTGAAAGAACGCAAGGAATGATGCGCCAACTTAATAAATTTAGGGGTGTTGGTTATTTTGTTTATTTATTGATCTTTTGTATTTGTTTGTTATGTTTATTTATTCCATTACTGAGTTATCCAATGAAATGAATGAAATTTTATATTTTTCATCCTTGCGTTTGTCCTTAGCATACCTTTTTGTGCTTTAGCTATTTTTTCTCGTCTTTATGCGTTGTTTACCTCAATGATATTATAATATGAAATTTATAGTACATGAGTAGGCCTTAGAAAATCAACAAATCCTGAACTTTTCTAAAAGTCAACATGTTTTCTTTCTAACCATGCAAGCTCTAAATCAAAACTCCTTTCTAAATTCTCGAAGCTTTTTCAAAATTTTTGTTTCCTCTTTTAAGCATGAGGATTTAGCTGGATCTCCAAAATTTGGGGTGAAGGAAATTCCGAGTTAAAGCATTCATGTAGTACATCAAAAAAGAAACAAAATAGAAAGATGTTAAACGCAAACCTCCTTGTCAAATTTCAAAAGAAACCTCAATTGGCATGAGTTAAAAATTGAACAGACACTTTAGCCATAGTTGGATGCTCGTATGAACACCCGTGGGCAAGCCAAAACGAAGTTAAGTCTCCTAGACCAATGCGTCCCAAAACTCCGTATCTAGTTTAAAGAAGTTGATCTTGAAAGCATGCATGCTAGATATGAGTTTAGTTGTGAAGGCGCTCTCACCCGTAGTTGGATGCTCGCATGACACCCGTGGAGGCAAGCCAAAACGAAATGGGATACCTAGAACAACGCATGGGTAACCAAAATTCATACTTTTTCTTTTAACCGCATCTGTTTATTAAGAAAAAATAATAAAAATAATAAAGAGAGAGAAGAGTCATCTAACCACATTGCTGGTTTAGAAAAGACAAGAATGTTTTGAGAAAAACGAAAGGAGTTGTTAAACAAAAGGCTTGTTGCACCTGAAATAAAACATTCTTCCTTTTAGAAAAGAATCAACCTCTGTTACATTTTCCAAACTCCAGTCCCAAGCTTATAAGTGAATATGATGAGAGGTGAACCCTGCACACTAAAGACAATGGAGATAACAAAGAATTATTTGTGGAATGCTCGAGGACAAGCATTGTTCAAATTTGGGGGTGTGATAACTTGTAGAAATACAAGTTATCGGGACTCAAAAGTTGGAACAATTAGGGTCTTTAATGATAAAATCTCATCATTTTTAGAGAAAATGCATGGAATTACTCGAACACTATCAAATTCATGCAAAAGAATGTTTATTGCTAAAATACTATGGCACTAACGCATGATATTGCAGGATCTCAACAAATATTCTAAGTTTTGCAGGCAAAGTCTGACGCATGAGGCATGTGTCGGAGGGATTCAATGCAAGAAAGATTCATTGATTCAGGTTGTTTGCATCAAATCACCACTTGCAAGCATGGGCATTTACAGTAGGCGGCATCTGAAAGGCATTTGAGTGTCAGGCGGCTGACCAGGGTATGGAATTTAATGCTGCCCATCATCAAGTTGGAGAAGACTGATGCTTATAAAAAGAAGAAATCCCACCAGATGAATTGATCTTTTTAGCTCATTGCATAAATCTGAAATTTTGAGACCTTAGCTGTGCTGTGGTGACGAGAAGAACAAGAGGGAAGAGAACCACCACCATCGCTGATCAAGGAGTGGAGAAAGCTAAGCTCAAGAGAGAACTTTCTTCCAATTCTTCCACAAGTGGTTGTACACAAACTAGAATTGAGCCAAAGAGGACAAGAGATTGTACTCTGCGGCTTGACTCCTTTTATTTCATCTTACTTATCATTGTTTTCATCTCATTTGATTAAGTGTTGGTTTTGTAAAGACAATCAGTTTCTTTATAAATTCACATATTTGATCTATCTTACTTTGCCACTATTTATTTCTTGTTTTATGTTGGATGCATCTATAACTTCATGCAAAATTTCATTTCAAAACGCTTAAACCAACTAAATCAATTGGTAAAAGCAGCTTTAGCTTAAATTATTTGAGAGAATAAGTAAGCTAGCATTAAGTTAGAAACTCTTAGTACATTAGAGATAGACGCACTGGTGTTTTATTGCATCTTGTGACTAACACATACATCCTAGAGATAGGTATTGTATGACATTCGCATTGAGAAGTGTCGAATAGAAGTCTAACACATAAACAGAGATAAGCAAGTCATCTCATACGCATCATACTCTTGTTCGTGTACATCTAACTTAGATCGACGCATATCATTTGCATCAAACTCCATTTTCACACGACCTCTTATTCTCTACTTGACCCTTTTGTATCTTCTTGTATGCACACAGCAGCTTAGTGTAAATAACTCATTTCTACATTCACTTAGGATATTTCTACAATAGTTACAACGCAAGGTCTGTGTTAGCTTTAATCTGAATCCCTGAGTTCGACCCTGGACTTACCAGGTACCGGAGTTGGATTTATACTTGGATCTGATTCAGGAAAACATGAATGCCTATAGAAGAGTGTCATGCATCCTATTGCACATCATTAACGCATCAACGCATCACTAACGCATCATAAATGCATCAACGCATCATTCACATTTACACTTATTTTTTCAATTACCTTATACAATACACTCCTAAGCTCGAACCACGAAACCAACGAATAGGTAGGGATTTTTATTACACAAAAAAAAAACTAGCATCCAAGCCTTTACCTTTTATCTAACTTCTCTCTAGAATTCTCTACAATTTTCCTCCTCAAAAATTCTTGGAGACCACTATTCAAGTTCTTTGAAATCCTTGAGAATAGCCAAGATAACTAGGGTACATCCAACTATAACTAACTAGACCTGTAACTTTTGTTTCATAGGGAAAATCCATTGCTAGGTGCACTATTACGTTAAAAAATGATGGTAGAAATATTTTTTCTAACTTACAAAGTATAATTATAATGTATCTTTGTAATCGATCCAAATCCCCTATAGATATTGTTTTTGCACATAGATCAAAGAAAAATTTGCATAACTCAACGACAACAGTGGGCACATCTTTTTTCAAGTATGCTCGAACACCAATTGGAAGAAGCCTCTGAAGCAGAACATGCGAGTCGTGAGTTTTTAGCCCCCATAGCTCTCCATCTTTCTCACTCACACATCTTGATATATTGGATACAAACCCATCAGGAAATTTAACTAATTTCATCCACTTACAGAATGCAACCTTGTCATTAGTAGTCAATGTGTATGCAGCATGTCGCTTTACAACTTTGTCTCCTACCTTTGCAGGTGTAGTTCTTTTCGTATATTTAGATCTTCTAAATCCAAACGAGCATTAGTTGTATCCTTATTCTTTCCCTCAATATTTAACAATGTGCCTACCAAATTATCACAAATATTCTTTTCAATATGCATAATATGAAACTTATGTCTCAATAAAAGTTTCGACCAATATGGAAATTGGAAAAAGATAGTTTTTTTAGTTCCAATTTAAACTTCGTTTTCGTTTTTTATCACGTTTCTCTGGATGTTTGCTAAGCACGAGAAATTTTAACAAGTTCACCTCTCGTAATATATCTTCTCCATCCATGTCAACTGGAGGAGGTCTACATTCCATTTTTCCATCAAATTGTTTGCTTTTGTGCCAATTGTGATTATCTGGAATATAACGTTGGGTTTTATGTCCTAAAAACTTGCAGTTTGTAAAATAGTAAACATTTTCTATTATCAATATACTTGTTATTGATCTCATAAATTGTATGAAAGTCTAAATCCAATAAACTAAGACCCATGACTATTGTATGAGTACTTGAACTTTATATGGAGACATAAGAGTGGATTAGGTTCGAGTAAATAGTCAAAATGATCTATGGTACATGAATGAGGTTGG
>NC_052354.1:5234482-5249767 GCF_009727055.1 Benincasa hispida
TGGGTTTGAGGATAACCTAATCTGGTAACACCATTGGTGCAGAAGCATGCTTTATATTATGCCAAAATTAGTGAATTTGAGTGCTTAGATGATCCTTGTGCTTCCTCTGTTGTTGATACAATCCTACAAAATATTTATGATTTGATTTGGAGCTTTAAATCTTCCTCAGTGGCCCTAGACCGTGAAGCTGCCTATTTGTTCAACACTTTCTAAGTTTAGCTTCTAAAATATGTAACTCAAACCCCCAGGCTTATCTTGCAAAAGTTTCTTCTACAAACTTACTCATAAGGGTGATAAAAATGTTACCTTAAATTTTTAGCTTGAAATTTCATGTAGTTTGGTCTAGATCTACGTTTCTTCGTCGAGTGCTTGGAAACACCCAAAAAAAGACTTGATTTTAGAAACTAGACTCGTAGAGCTTTCCAATGGTACTAATTTCGTCTTTTTTTCTCGAGCAAATCATCTAAAACGAGCCCTTGAAGTTCTCTTCATTTTTATACTACTTTCCAGCCCTTTGCATGAAATCACCTTAAGCCACCTCCCACTAGTGAAGATCAAAGGTCGAGATTAAGTCATTTTTCCAAGTAACTAAAAGAGAAGTCTAAAACTAAGCATTTAAATCTGAGCGTTTCGAGCAACTCGATCATCGCTGGGAAAACTCGATGGAGAGAGGCCCTTACTCAACGTAAAATTATTTTTCCTCTTCTTGATGGACATAGCTAACAGATTGTTAGTAAACAATTTAAATCTGTGTCGATTTTCTATTATTTTACGTTTTCTTTATACTTTATTCGTCGATTTTGCAAAAATATATTTTTAATTTAATAATATCACCACATTGAATAAAATAAGAAGATCATTTCCTTCATTTATTTATTGATCGATAAATATAATGAACTTTGTTCTTTATATAGAAAATAGAGTGATGAAGAGAAAAGAAAATGGGCTTAACAAACCGGATCCTAACAAACTAACAGACTATAAAACGGAAAAACTAACAGAATTTGTTTTTATTTTCTTAATACTCCCCCTCAAGTTGGAAGATGAATATTGAGGACACCCAACTTGACTAAGAATCAGATAGAACAAAGTGTGATTTCACCTTTGTGAACATATCAGCTAGCTGAAGACTGGAATGAATTGAAAGCACCTTGAGAAAGCCATCAACAATCTTATCTTGAATGAAGTGACAATCTATTTCAATATGCTTTGTTCTCTCATGGAAGGTTGGATTTGAAGCAATTGAAATAGCAGCTTGATTATCACAAAAAACAGTGCCTAGAAGTGAATGTCGAATGCTCAAATTTGTTAGCAGTTGGGAAATCCACAACAGTTCACTAGTCACAGAGGCTAAAGCTCTGTATTCAGCCTCAGCAGAGGATCGCGATACAGTTGGCTGCTTTTCTGATTTCCAAGAGATCAAGGACTCTCCCAAGAAGATACAAAACCCAGAGACAGATTGCCTTGTATATAAACACGCCCCCCATTCTGCATCAACAAAGGCTTGAAGGTGAAAAGTAGTGACTGGTTTAATATAATCCCTTATCTTGGTGATCGTTTTAGATATTACAGTAGATGATAAACAGCATTCATGTGAAATGTAGTAGGATTTTGTAAGAATTGGCTTAACCTATGCACAACAAATGAGATGTCTGAACGAGATATTTGTAAATACAAAAGACGTCCAATTAATCATCGATAATTAGTGTCATCAGCAGACAATGTTGCTTCTTCATCTTTTGAAAGTTTAAGATTTTGATCCATAGGTAACAAGGCCTGTTTAGCATTAAGAAACCCTGTGTCCTCAAGGATTTGAAGACAATATTTTCTTTGAGATATCAACAGACCTTGGTTAGAACGAGATTGTTCTAAGCCTAAGAAGCATTTCGCTTGCCACAAATCCTTCAATAAGAAGTGCATCTTGAGCATGTTGAGGGACCGGTGATGATAATATCATCAACAGAGACTAACAGTGCAATAAATGTATTAGCATGTCCTCTAGTAAAAAGTGAATAATCTGATTTTGATTGTCGAAAATCCATGTGATGATAAAGCACTTGAGAATTTGATAAACCATTTTTGAAGCCTGTTTAAGATCATAAATCATTTGTTTAACCGGCAAACAAGATGCTCCCCCTCTTTTGGTACTTCAGAAGTCTTGTATCCCAAACGTAGAGTCATGAAGACTTCTTCAAATAGATCTCCATTCAAGAATCCATTGTTGATGTCTAGCTGTGCCAAGGACCAATTATATGAGGTAGCTAAAGCACACTATAACAATTTTAGCTACTGGTGAAAATGTATCAAAGAAATCAATACCCTCTTGCTGGTTATATAGTTTAGCCACAAGTCTGGCCTTGTAACAATCAATGGTCCCATAGTATTTCACACGATATACCCATTTGCTACCTACTGCGTGATGTCCTTTTGGTAAAGACACAACTGTCCAAGTGTTGTTTCTTTCCATAGCATCAATTTCACTGTCCATAGCATCTCTCCATCCTTGAACTTGACTGCCTGATGATAGAAAGTAGGTTCATAGACTATGGCCACATTCAACATATATGCTTTGTGAGCTGATGAGGAAATATCATAGGAAAGATATTTGCCAAAATTAATGGAGATGTGAAATGAGTCGAAGTGTTGGTATAATGTTGCAATGGAAGTCTTTTAAATAGGAAGGTGGCTTGTGTTGCATTTTTTAGCGTCTTGGAGCTGGTTCACTAAGAGAAGCAACTGCTGTTACATCAGGTATTGAAGTAGAAACCTCTGGTTCTATCAACTGATTGTTATGCATATAATTATGTATTGAGCAATAGACATACTGGCATTAGGATGCAGTGAATTTATATTCAAGTTAGTGGTACTTGTAGCTGTCAGAGGTATATCCATAAGAACTGGAGAAGGAAGTACAAACTGATCTAAAAAGTAGATATGTGAGAAGGATTGGCAGTAATGCTGTGAAAAGGAAACAAATATTCAAAGAAGAGGACATCTCGAGAGATAAAGAAACTCTACTTAGCAATGTGATATAATTTATATCCTTTTACACCAGGTGGATATCCCATAAAGACACATGGATGAGCTATTGAATCGAATTTAGATCTCTTAACTGATAGGGTTGAAGCATATGTCAAGCAACCAAAGACTCTTAACAGAGAGTAGTTAACATCTTTCCCATTCTCCCTAGAAAATAATGGGAACTTTGGCTTGAAGCATCAACATCTCTGTTTATCAAGTGAGTTGCAATGAGAACACATTATCCCCAGAAAATAATGGGATTTTTGGCTTGAAGCATCAAGGATCATGCTACATTCAAGAGATGTTGATGCTTCCTTTCAACAATAGAATTTTGTTGAGGTGTGTAAGGACAAGAAAACTGATGGATTATTCCAGTTGTGGCAAAAAATTCCTTAAAGTTGAGGTCAGGTGCATTGTCGGATCGAAAGACTAATGGTTTTAGAAAACTGTGTTTCAACAAGTTTAAAGAAACGAGGGATAATATGCAAAACATCATTCTTATGTTTCAAAAGGTACGCCCATGTATAACGAGATTTATCCACAACTAAGCTCACAAAGTAAAAAAAAACCAGCATATGTGGGATTATGAAAAGGTCCCCAGATGTCACAATGTATAAGATCAAAAGCTTCATCAGCAACTTTATTCAATATAGGAAATGAAAGTCTACGTTGTTTTCCCAATGGACAAACATGACAATGATCATGATTTGATATAGAATCAAAAAATGACAAGATATTTGATAATTCCTTCATTCTAGTAGTTGAAGGGTGTCCCAAACGTTGATGCCATATAGAGGTAGATGTTTTACAAGACATAACATGTTGCATTTTACCTTTATTCCTATTAAGGAATGTTGCTAACAAGTAAAGACCATCAATGAGATCAGCCTTCCCAATCATTTTCAAGCTTAACTTGTCATGAATTGAACATTGATCTTTAGAAAAATGAATGGAATAACGTTGAACTTTAAGTAAGGCACTGACAGACAACAGATTATATGCAAATTCTAGGACAAAGAGGACATCATGAAGTAAAAAATCCTTCTGTAAAATGATATCACTAATGAATTTAACCATGAATCTAGTTTGGTTAGGCAAGACAACTGATATGTTATGAGCAGCTCTCATGTTTGCAAATAGAGATCGATTATGGGATATATGACTTGAAGCTCCTAAGTCTAAAACCCAAAGAATACTATCACTATTTATATGTGTAAATGGAGAATGACATGTACCTGCTACATGAGTGGTTTTAGTTGTGATGATACCTTTATTCTGTGAAAAGGAGAGATGAGACTGTAGCATAGTCATCAGTTGTGAATACTGATCATTAGTGAGGCTTGCAAAGAATTCTGACTGATTGGATCGCTCGGCAGTACTGGTTTTCTCTAATGCTGTTACATTGGGATAAGATGAGCTGGAGATAACATTTTTCTAATGAATAGAAGAATTTTATAATTTGTAGCCTGGTGGATATCTGTGAAGTTTTAACATTTATTCACGATGTGTCCCTTTATTCCATAGTTGGAACATACCGGACGTTGTCCATGTTTCCTTTTAGACTTATCAGGTTCACTCTTTGTGTTTCCATTAGTATTGCCTTGAGGGTGATAGATTCAGTTGATGAAGAATTCTAACCAATGGATCTCTGTCTTTCTTCTTGAATTATCAGCGAAAAAACTTTGTTGATAACTGGTAAAGGATCAATTAAGAGAATTTGAGCTCGAATTTGATTGTATGATTCATTCAAACCCATAAGAAAGATTATGACAAATTCAGAATTAAGGAATTCAATCATTTTCTTCAAACTTCCACAATGGCATTCATCAACAAGGCGATATTTAACAAGATTTTGCCATATTGTAGCAATTTTAGCATAATATGTTTCAACAGAAGAATTACCTTGTATCGTTGTCACAAGATCTTTCCTCAACTGATAGACATGAGGGCCATTAGACTGAAGATATCTTTCCTTCAATTCATCCCAGATTTCTTTCACATTTTTACTGTATACGAGGCTTGCAACAATTTCTTTGGATACTTAATTAATGATCCAAGACATAATGACATCATTGTTGCACTGCCAGGCGGACATCAGACTTCCTTCCATCGTTGGTTTCTTAATTGTTCCGATGATAAACCCTAATTTGTTCTTACCAGAAAGTGCTAGACGCATTACTTTACTCCATGATGAGTAGTTGCTTGATCCAGCAAGTGGTTGAGATACAAGATTAGCAGTCGGAACAATCGAATGATGTAGGAGATACAGATTCAATTGCATTTCCAAATCAGTATTCATGAGAGGTGGAATCCTCGAATTCACAGGTGTTAAATCTTCTCCTGTAGACATGACGAGGATGAGTTCTCAAACAGGGACGATCTGAAAGTGTGTCAAAAGGTGATCAATCAAAGAGTGATTCAATGTGAAAAGAAAAAATTCGCTCTGATACTATATCAACATATTGAATAAAATAAGAAGATCATTTTCTTCATTGATTAATTGATCGATAAATATAATGAACTTTGTTCTTTATATAGAAAACAGAGTGATGAAGAGAAAAGAAAATTGGTTTAACAAACCGAGCCAACAAACCGGATCCTAACAAACTAACTGATATAAAATGGAAAAACTAACCGAATTTGTTTTTATTTTCTTAATAAATAATGAAAACAATTAAAAAAACAAGCAACGTGTTAGGTTTTCCATTAACCAGTTAATGAAAAAATGACATATGGACCAAAAATGCTATCAAATACGAATATTTCAAGAGTAAAATTTGTTGAATATAAAATACCAAGGAGCCAAATGCAATCAAAACGACTCTATTTTATGAGCACTAACAAACATTTTCAAATTGTAGACATGAACATAGCTCTCCTCAATACATAGTAGACCCTACTAAAAAAGTCAACGATGGAATTTCAGAATTGAATCCATGTTTACGTTGAATAGAACACATTAAAAGAATTGTTTAATTATCACTTCTTTGCATGCCTTATAAACATTGTGTTTTGACTTTTTATCCTTAGGCTCCCAAATAAAAAAGAATGTTCATCTCAAGCTTCTCAACAAAACCATGGAGCCATCTTCTACCTCATCCTTTCCAAAGACATATGATGTCTTCATAAGTTCCCGAGGTGGCAGTAGCGGTGGCGACAACAGTAAATTCGCTTCTGAATTGGCGAAAGAGTTGTCGAATATTGGGCTAAGGACTTATGAGGGGTTCAAACTTGGAGGTGATAGTCAGATTATGCAGGAAGAGGCAATAAAAAATTCAAGGCATTTCATTGTTGTTCTAACAAAAGATTATGTTACTTCGATTAGGTGTTTGAGAGAGTTGAGCAGAATAATGGAAAGCAGGGGAGAAGATTATGAAGAAGTAATCACAGTGTTTTACAAAGATCATCCATCTTGTTTGGTAAAGGAATTGGAAGATTTTGGGAAGAGATTGGAAGATCACAAAGTAATCAAAGAAGAAATATTAACTATGATCAGTAACTCTGGGTCTTTGAGAACAGATTTGAAGAATGTTTTGAAGACAGAGTTTGCAACAAGGTTTAACAAATCATTTAGCAAAAAGGGTAAGTTTCAGAAAACAGAGTTGACAATAGATCTTGATGTATTCTCAGAAGAAGTCAAGCAGAAGCTTTTAATGGAGCTTCCAAGATGGAACTCTGCTTTGGAAATAATCAGCAATTTGCCAAAAACAATATTTGTAGAAGAAAAAAGGTAAAGTTTTCAAAAACCCATGAATTTTGATTTTAAAATTTTCCCATATATTTTGGTTCCTTCTAAATCTCTATTTTGATTCTTCTAAGTTCCAAATTTTGACGATATGCGTGTCAATAATAATTGACTTTCTAAAGTGGATTTTTGTTTTTTTTTTTTTTTTCAATTGAATTAAGCTACAAAAGCTTGTTCAACTAAAGACAATATTAGGATCCCAAGAAAAATCAATCCATAGAAACCTTTTGACTTATTTTTCTTGGTTTTGGATTTTTCTTTCCCCATTTATTGCTAGTGTGTTTAGAATCCAATAATAATCCTTCGATAGTCATATTCTCTTCATGTTTTTTTTTTCTAGATAACAAAGGTGGGCCCTTATGATTGATGATCTACACCCCTCACAAACGTATATGAAATATAACTTTTTACTTACGTCATAACGTACTATCACATCTTATAACATATTGCGTTAGGAATGATCTTGTAGTCCTAACACGATGACCATCTCTGTCGCTATATTAATTTTTCTCACCAAAAAACAATCAATTATGAGAAAAACGGGAAAATACAATAGAAAAATAAAAATCATGATTTGCGATAGGGATGGCCATGTAGCCCTAACATGATGACCATCTCTGTCGCTATATTAACTTTTTCTCACAAAAAAACAATCAATTATGAGAAAAAAGGGGAAAACACAACAGGAAAATAAAAATTGTGATTCACGTTAGGGATGGCCATATAGCCCTAACGCCATGACCATCACTGTCGCTATATTAATTTTTCTCACCAAAAAACAATCAATTATGGAAAAAAGGGGAAAACACAACAGGAAAATAAAAATTGTGATTCACGTTAGGGATGGCCATATAGCCCTAACGCCATGACCATCACCTGTCTCTTATACACATCTAGATGTGTATAAGAGACAGATTATAGATTTAAGAGTCTTATACCCAGGTATCCTCTCTCGAACTCAACCCTTTCTAATAACTAACCATTAATTCAATTCCTTACAATTACTTGATTAGTTATAACATTAAGTTTCTCCATCATTAATCTCTATTAATCTCCTATCACTCTAGTGCATACTTGATTAATAGTTTAACATGCTAGATCTAACCTAACGTCCACTTTCTCAAGCAAGACATTAAGTAAAGAACATTCAAATAATGGTCAATTGTTCGTAAGCATTAAGACTAAGCATATCAAAATAAATTATGCATAAATTGAATATAAGAATAATTAACTCGGTTCATGCAATCCATAAAACTAGATCAAAACCCTAAGAATACAAATTAGTGACTCATGGTTACCACACAAACATAGACCATTCGTGAAGTTTCCAAATACAAAGAAAAATAAAATCAAAGAGGGAAGAAGATGCAAGCAGGTTCTTGACTCTCATCCTCGAATCTAGAATCACAACCCAACGAACTCTTCAATCCTTTGAAGCTCTAAGTGAAGGAACCCTATGAAGGGACTGTAGCAAAAGCGGAACGTGCCAAAATTTTCAAATTTCAAATAATGTAAATTTTACAGAGAAGAAGAAGATAATGCATTTAAAATTAAATACAACATGCTAGAAAAAATAAGAAGAGAAAAAAAGGAACAGGAGACTTACCCTTGAAGAACAATATCTTCATGTTTCGTTTTCTCTGTGAAAATCACGAACAGATCAAAAACCCAATTTATCCAAAGGAGAACTACCACAATAGCAACCTCGATAGTCTCTGGATGAGAATCCAGGAGGAGTAGTGCTCTAGCTATTTTGATGAGGGAAGAGGAGATAGAAAAAAGAGGATGGAGGATCAAAAGTTCAAAGATCTCACTGTGGTATATCTCTCTGTAATTCTCTATTTCTTTTCTTTTTCACGCATGAAGAAGAAGATTAACTAATCCCCACTCACACGATATCAAAAATAATTAAATTAAATAATCTTAATTTAATTTTTTTTAAAAAAAAACTTAATTTATTTTAATAAATAATTTAATATATATATATATATATATATATATGATAACCACTTTATCCTATAATATATATATTAAACTGTAGGTTATATCAAATATAATATATAACCTATAGTTTATATATTGTATCAAATACAATATAGGGAAATTATTTTAAATGGTAGAACTGTCCATCTTTTCCAGAAACTCCTCCCAGACCCGGTTTAGACTCGACGACCCGACCTGATGAGACATCCTGACCCATGAAGTGGTGTCTGCTGCATGTAGTTGCTCCAGACCTAGTCCAAGACCCAAAAGCCGCTCCAGAACCAACCTATTCGACGGTCCAGGCCAAATCCTCGCTCGTCCTGCATCAGCGTTCTAGCCCACACCGCGTCTCCAACCCAGCTCCGCCCGCACCAGGATCTGCGCCAGTCCAAGCCATTTCGCATCCATTCAACTGCTCCAGCCATCCCGTAGACCTGCATGCCTATCCAACCCATCGACCCTCGTGCTCCTGGTTGGTGGCTCAGTCGGTCCAGAGCGTATGGACTGGTCTAGTTCAAGTTGGTTTGACCAATTTTGATCGGTTTTGGGTTGTTTTGTTGTTTTGAAGGTGGGTTCAAGTGTTTTTCAAGCAATTCGAGCTAGTTTGAAGTTTTCGGAGACGATTCAAGGTTTTTTGTTGTTTATTATTGTAATAATTTAGCTTTTAGCTAGATTTGGATTCCAAAAGCGGTCCATTTTAGTGTGTTTATTTAATTATGCATTGTGAATGTATGGATTAAATAATTTATTTATTGTGTACATATTGTATGCCATGTAGATTTAAAATCCCACCAAAGGATAAGAATATAGCATATATCCAAGTATATTATAAGTGTTATAATGTATAGTATGCATGTGTGGGATTCCATGGTTTTCGATATAAGTTGTTATATTAATGCATGAAATGGATGTTTATATAACTGTTATATAAAGCATGTTAGATGCATGTTATAGGTTTATTGTTTATGTTATGAGTGTTATAAAAAGAGATAGACTTTAAAATCTATAACAAAAATGAAAGCATTCTCACTTAGGGTTAACGACATCCAAGCAATCCTGTTTTAGTAGTTAAAATAGGTCGATATCTTATAAAACTAGTGGTTACAAAAATAACTCACCCGGCGAGATCCTGTCTAAGGTTAGAGGCATTTAAGTTGAAAGTTTATGGACACCAGCTATATGGCGATCAAGCCGACGTATGAGTTAGGTTAACCTGGTTTTATGAGCATGCGTGAGCGATATGAGGTAATTAAATTGGTTTATAACTTAGACATCATAGGGTTAATTCCAGTATAAACGTTATACTCGAAAAAATCATCTAGACTTAGGGTATGTTTTATTAGCTGGAATATACCTAAGTAAACATATACCCAACCTGTTAGAGTTAGAAAACAGCAGTAGAAGTAAAAAGGATCATTAAGCATTCTAATTCATTAATTTTGGCTTTAAATTAAGCATGCTCATAAATTAATAAGAGGATTTCATGACGTACCTTTGAAGAACTATTTGAATCTCGATTTCAGCTGCAAATCTCCTCCAAATATGCTTGTGAACCACCTCAAGGTCTTCCCTACTATCCTTTTGGTGCCTTAGATTGAGTTATGGGACTCAAATTAAGCTTGGATTAAGGGAATTTGGAGAAGAAGATCACTGATGCACCATGGAAGAAGACCTTCTTCAACCTCAAGTTTTTTAGCAAAAACTATCAAGATGCATGCCCGATTTCCACTTCAGTCTTCTCTATTTATAGTAAGACTATCATGCAAAGAGGATTGCTGCATGAATTATACCTCATGCTTGGAAATTTTGACTCAAAACAATGGTGGAAATGTGTGAGCAACTTGAAATGGAAAGTGGAGAAATCCCACTTTTTCCATTTTTCATCTTTTCAATTTTGATTTTCTAAATTGATTTCCAAAATAAATTTTATTTTCAAAAATGAAATCTTTATTAATTTTACAAAATTAATTCATTAATTAATTTTCTAATAAAATTAATTATAAATAATTAATTAAATAATTTAATTAATTCTAATTAATTTAATATCAAATATTAAATTAATTAACACTAATTCCACTAACATGAATCCTTATTCATGAATTTAATATTGAAACCATTTTTAAATATTAATTGATTCTCCAATTTTGTTTAATTCCAAAATTAAACGCGTAATTATATCACATATAATTACTAATTTCCTTAATTTTAATTTGAATGTTTCAAATTAACTTATCACACTACTCTAAGACTAATCCATTTATGAGCTAGTAGGGGGACCTTGTGGAACTACAGATCATGGTCTCCAATGATCTGAGATTAATTGGCTAAACTCTTTATACCGAATTAACCCCCATTCGTTAACTACTGGATCCTTCACTAACGCTCAGAGTTGCACTCCCCTCACTGTAGATATATTATGTCCACTCGATATAACTATAACTAGTAAGTTACCATTCACAGGTTGTTCGTAATAACGGTTGGGTCAAATGGTTGTTTTACCCCCAAGATTACCTCTCGTTCTTTAAGTTCCACTGATCCTCTAATGAACCATTGATTTGTGATCCGATCAACAAACTGAGTCCGTCTCGGGTCAGTGAGAAGATGGGGCCCCTTGTTCAAGACCCGGAGTCAGCACTTAAGGGAACAACCTCTCTACTATCCCTGAAAGCAGGTATGAGGGAAATCCATCTTGCACTCTATGTCCCCAGCTATCTACCCGATCTTGCCCCTGAAATGAAGGTTTATTGAGTCGGCGCTATTGAGCAAACCCTTACTTATGCAAATCTAAGGATAATCGCGAATAAACAAGAGTTCATAGTTAGCTTAAGATTAAGGTCAAGTTACCTAGGTCATGCTTTAAAATAGTCAGTCTTAAACAATAAATAGCATTATAAAGTAAGAGTGACTTATTTCATGGTCCGATCTTCTACAAACCCATTGCACAGGACACCTCCACTCCTCATGTCATAACATGTATGAATTAGGATCATATCGTCTATAGCACTTTACAACTCCTTGTAACAATTACAAAGTGAGTCACATCCAATAGTGTTACCAAAATAAGGCACCCAATCTTATTCATATACTATAGATCATTTTGACTATTTACTCGAACATGATCCACTATTATGTCTCCACATAAAGTTCAAGTATTCATGTAATAGTCATGGATCTTTTAGTTTATTGGATTTATTTCTAAAATGAAATAAGCAATTCATATATTCAATAATAACTTATTGAATTTTTAGAATAAGTTTTATTATTTACAAACCATGAGTTTTAGGACATAAAACCCAACACAGTCGTCTAGAACACTTCAGTGGGAGATTAATAATATATACGATATATTGTTTTTAGCTCTCACGTCCCTACGAGTTCACATCGTGAGATTCATGCTTGGCTTCATGTCATCCTTGAAGTGACCTGCATTTGGAAAGTGTTTGCATGAGACAATATCAAGGTGAATAGGGGAGGTAGTTCATAGTAAGTGGGTGAAGGAAAGTGTGTCAAACACATCCTATGGTCTCCTCCATTAGGTTGGACCGTGAGATTCCTATGTTGCATCTGCTTGTCGTTTTTAGGTGAAATAAGCTAGTTGTTTTCAACAACTATCCCCTCGGAAGGTTGTAACATGGGATTTGGAACAACTCAAACTTCAGAAATGAATAGGGTCTCTTAGGTTGATTCCCAACTTTGACTCTCCAATTCAGTAGCATTTTTAGGGCCTACCTCTAGATCTGAAAATTGCGAGTCACACTTACGAGAATTACTAAGTGTTAGTATATTCTAGACCAAAGAAACGATAACTAAAGGATCTATTGGAGTATTAGTTATCCTGGTAATAATGATTAGCTGAGATTGTCTCAATTCAAAGGACGAGTAGCAGACTGCTCCTCGGTGGATATTGCTCTAAACCTCCGAAGTATCGTTGCGATAAGAATAATGATGGGTGTTGGGGTTGATGCCCTAAAGTCTTGTGTCCTGTAGTTTGTAAGTCTGTACGAACTTGTGTTGTATAATATATGATATTTACTTCACATCTTGTTTTATGCTCAGTTACATGTTTTATTTGCTTTACCACAAACCAATAAACATAAAATCCATGGTTATTTGTATGTAAGTTAAGCATGTATGTGGTGACATACAAGTGGATCATGTCTTGAGTGATAACTAAAATAATCTGTAGTATATAGATATGGGAGGGAAACCTTATCTTGGAAATGCTACGGATGCGGCCTGCTTTGTAGAATGGTCACAAGTATTGTGTCTTGGGGACATGTGAGCAGGGGCGTCCTATACAAAGAGTTTGTATAAGACCTGACCACGAAGTGTTAACGTCTCGTTATATAACATCGTTCATGAAAGAGACTTCACTTCACTATGATGACCATAGGTAACATGATCTCAATCCTGAGTGAGTTGGGAACTCCTGCCATTGAGGGCAGTTCTTTGATTTGTATAGGTGCGAGTGGCCAGGTCGCCGATTCAAACCTACCATTTTGGGGATTCGTCTGATTTGGGAGCTGGGAACTCAGCTACACAAGATAGAATTTACTCCTTCCTCGAGGCAGGGGTAAGTATATAGATAGCTTTCTTAAGAGCTGATTCCAAGGCTTGAACAATGTGGCGCCACACACCTTCTCTTGGCCCGAGAGGTGTTCACACACGAGTATTGTTCATTAGAGGAATCAGTGGTACTTAAGAAGTGAGATGTAACTATTGAGGCAAAACGGTAAATTGACCCAACTATACTTACGAGCATCTGTGAAGGGTCATCGTACTCATGATTGGTTATATCCAATGGACACAGAAATATATCTGTGGTAAGAAGAGTTCAGCTGCTGGTCTTTAGTGGAATGCCTGACATTTAAAAGATGGTGGATCTCATGGCTAAAGAGTTTGGTCAGTTATTCATCTACCGTTGGAGCTTCGAGCCATAGGTCCATTAGATCCCCTGGTTAGCTTGAATAAAGTCAAGAATCAGTGTTTGGGTTAATTTGAAATGTTCAAATTGACAAGCAGGAGATCGATTATATATGATATAATTGAACTGGTTAATTATATATGATATAATTGACTAAATGTATAAGATACATTATTGTTTAGAAAATTAGATATAAATATGATTTATATCAGGTAGAGGAGAAATTAAAATTACTATAGTAGATATGTGATATCAAAGTATAGGGTAAGAATATAATATGATTATATTTATTAATTATTAGATTGGTTAATTATATGATAGATTCAAAAGATCATCTTTCATGCGTTTGATTTGGCTTTGATTATTTTTTTTCTTTGATTTCTCTTTTCAACTTGATCATCTTCATCATTTAGGCTAACAATGGTGATTCCTATCAGAATTAGGGATGTATATACTTTCACTTAAAGGAGACATCAATCGCACACCCATCAAAATCCTTAGTCGTTGGGCACTATTTTCGTTGTGCAACATCATTGTGTGAATCATTCATGAACATGAAGATTATTTTGTCTTAGAGGGAGCCTAAGGTGCAGTTGAAGGGAAGGGATTCTTGGTCTTAACGGGAGCATAGGGTGTTATATATAGAGAAGGGATTCTCAAGACTTAGGGGGACCTAAGTTCTCATGTGAAGGAATTCATTGAGTTACAAGGAAGATAATCAAGCGGAGAGGAGTCTCACACACTATCGGAAACCGAAGTGTTCAACACTAATATTATCACATTTAAAGGGAGTTGATGGTGAGCACAAGCGCACGCGTCAAATTATAATATAGTAAAACAGTCAAGAGATCTAGTATCGTCCTCAAGGAAATTGGTTTGACTCTTTTAGCTATTTAGAGATCCTTTTCATTTTATTTAGGGGACTAGAATGTGATGGAAATCTAATTAATCTAATCTTAAAAAGCAAATAAAAGATAACACCGCGGCGAAACTAGACAAAGACACGTCCTAGAGTATGATTTTGTTAGATGGATTAACCAAATTAATTATCTAGACCTTAGATTGATTTCATGCTAATTATCGACTTAAGAGTCTTATATCCAAGTATCTCTCTCGAGCTCAACATTTTCTAATAACTAACCATTAATTCAATTCCTTGCAATTACTTGATTAGTTACAGCATTAAGTTTCTCCATCATTAATCTCTATTAATCTCCTATCACTTTAGTGCATACTTGATTAACAGTTTAACATGCTAGATCTAACCTAACGCCCTCTTTCTCAAGCAAGACATTAATTAAAGAACATTCAAACAATAGTAAATTGTTCGTAAGCATTAAGACTAAGAATATTAAAATAAATTATGCATAAATTGAATATAAGAATAATTAACTCAGTTCATGCAATCCATAAAACTAGATCAAAACCCTAAGAACACAAATTAGTGACTCGTGATTACCACACAAACATAGACCATTCATGAAGTTTCCAAATACAAAGGAAAAGAAAATCAAATAGGGAAGAAGATGCAAGCGGGTTCTTGACTCTCGTCCTCGAATTCAGAATCGCAACCCAACGAACTCTTCAAATCTTCAATCCTTTGAAGCTCTAA
>NC_052354.1:5249867-5262976 GCF_009727055.1 Benincasa hispida
TGGATAACTATACTATATATTATGAAAAAAGAGTGGTATTATATTTCCTTAAAACATAAAAGAAATAGATTTGTGGAAAAAAAATAATAAAAGAAATCACAACGCCCTTCATGTCTGGGTGCCATTTCCCAAGCAAAAATGATGCATTCCAATTTTCTAGAAGACTTTTCGAAGACAAAAAAGAAATATATACCTTATTTTTCTAAATTATTTTAAAAACCACCTTTTTATCAATTTTTTTCCAACACTACGCTGTTCATTTTCGAGGGATAGTTCGTGTTGTGTAAAGTTTGAAATGATAACTTATTCTGAATAATAGAATTTTGTTTTCTAAATATGTCAGAAAAAAAAATATTTATAAAAATTTTAAAAGTTGGGAGAGGTAAAAAATAATAGTTATTTTATGCTATCACAAATTAAGTTTAAAATCTATTATAAAAGCATATATAAATTAAACATGTATAAAAGAATAACTTTGAATTAATTTTTTTTTTTTAAGTATATTTTCAATATCGTGATAATCCTACCTTATTAAAAAAGTATATATTGATTAATATAATTTGAATTATTCAATTTCCAGTAAATTAAACAAAATATTCTTTTTCTTTTTATTTGGAAGATTATATTTTGTTCTATTCTTATTTAATATTTCGTGATAATCTAGTAAAAAGAATAGTTTTTTTTCTTTTTATTTGGAAGATTATATTTTGTTCTATTCTTACTTAATATTTCGTGATAATCTAGTAAAAAGAATGGTTTTTTCTCTTTTTATTTGGATGATTATATTCGGTACTAATCTTTTTTATTTTTTCGTGATAATCCAATAAAACAGAATATATTTTTTTCTTTTTATTTGGATGAATATATTTTGTAATATTCTAATCAATCTACATCTCAATCTAAAACAAAATTTATCTCACATAAAGGAATAAAAAAAATAAACTAAACAAAAATAAATATAAAGAAGATTGTGTTTGATCTGACCTCCTTCTCCTTCACATAGTTTATGGTTACACTATTTAAAAAGAGAAAATAACATATAAAGTGACAAATTTAGTTGAGAACAATAGAAATATATGAAGAACATTTGGTGAAATGACTACTTATAGAGGTACAAAAAGAATAAAACAAATTCATTAACGAAAAAAAAAAAAAAGATACCTCAATAAAGTTCTATCAAGTTGTAAAAAGAAAAACGTGTTGATGATAACAAAATAAAAAGGACAAAGATATCAAATAAAAGGGATTAGTGTATATATCTCAAATAGAATGAAAATGGGAGAAAAGAGTTGGGAAGGGAAAAAAATATAAAAAAATATAAAAATGAGAAAGAGAATGAATAAAGAAAAGAAGGAGTGCTATTCTAAAAAAAAAAAGACCCAAAGAAAGGTAGAAAAGAAAAAGAGATACCTTAAGAAATTGCGAGCGTAATTTAATTCATTTATATAAAAAAATTAATTCAAAATTTAATTCCACTTAATCTTAAATTAAATCTTGAAATTATTATATAAAATGACATAGTCTTTTTATTAATGGTGATTTAATCTTAAATCAATTCTCGGAATTATTAGATAAAATGACATAGAGTTTTTTATTATTATTATTATTTCTTTTAATGTGAATTAGAGGGATAAAATGTAACTTTTTTTTATTAAAAAAAAAAATCTTTATGTGATAGATTTCTTTTAGAAAAATTGTTTTTTTTTCTTTTAATTTGAATTAGAGAAATAAAATGTGATTTTTTTAAAAAAAAACTTTTAAACGTGAATTATAGATAAAATATTAGAGATAAAATGTGATTTTTCTTTTCTTTAATCGTGAATATCAAAAAAAAAATAGTGAAAACATTATGATTTAAAATAATTAGATGTAAAATTACCTAAAATGTCAATTAAAAGGAGTAGAACTTCCCATAGTCCATTTGAAATATTACATATATATATATATATATGCTAGTTTATCACTTAGGTTGTACGTTATATTTCAATTTTATTCGTCAAATATTAAAATTTATTTAAAAATAAAATAAAATTGAGTGTGTATTAAATATTTTACTTGTTTATATTTGTAAAATTATAATAAAATATTAAAAAATTGTAATAAGTTATTTTCAAAAAATATTCGAAACCTAATTTTTTTATTTAGATTTATTTTAATACATCTGTTAGTTTTTTTTAGTACAATATTTAGTAGTTAAGCTTATTAGAATTATATCATTTCTTGTATTTTTAATTTCTACGTTTGAAACTTATTCTAAATTACAACTTCTAGGTCTTAAATATTGTCATTTATGATTACGTTATTCTAAAAGCTCATTTTTTTCAAAATTAATAACAATATATTTAAAAAGACACGAAAAGTTAATCCAATTAATATTACTAGTTTGATACTACGTGTATTTGCATGTGTTGCATAAAAGTTTAAAAGAGAGCTTAATTATAAAATTTTAGTAATAAAACCATTATTTTATAAATAAGAGCCTAAGAGAGCTTTATTTTTTAAATAAGTCATGAAAAAATATTTATAAAAATGTTGGAAGTTGGGTGATAAAAAAATAGTTATTTTAATTGAATATAAAAGATATTATAAAAGAATATATAAATTAAGTATGTATAAAAATATATATAGACTAAAATATTTTGTGCCATTTTTTAAAAACATTTTATGATAATTGTCATCTTAGTAAAAAAATTTGTTTTGTTTTAATCCATGATTGTCTTCTTACTTTTGAACTTCAATATGAATATAAATATTATATTGTTTTTTTAAAATTTGTGGTCAATTAGTTAAAAAACGTATTTTATATTTGATTATCCTCTTAATTTTGTAGTATCTTTTTCTTAAATTTCATGATAATAAGTTCTTAGCTAATTTTTTGTTTTAATTTTAATTATTTGATTATTTTCTTAATTTCAAACTATGATTTGAACCAATAATTATTTTTTAAGATTTTGTAATAATCCTTTATTATATTTTATAAAATTTTCATATTAGATGATTTGATTACTCTCTTACTTTTAAACTTTAAATTAAACTAAAATATTTTTTTATTTTTTAAATTGTATGATAACTTTTTCTTATTTAATAGAAAAAATATTGGATGATTTGATTAGCCTCCTAAACTCGTTAGTGTGTATTTACAAAAATTAAAACATAAAAAAAACTACAAAACCATTAAAACAATCACTCTCTCCTAACTTTTAAATATTCCAAATATTCCAAATTCCAAATTTAATTCTTTTATCAAAATCTCCAAATATTGGGAATAGCCTAAAACTCGTAGTTCGTAAGTATTGGAAACATATTTTATTTATCAATAAAAGTATTATTAAGTTGTTCATTCAATAAGATGTTATTGACATTGCATTCTGTTGTAAAATCCAATAAACGAATCCATGACTATGTTATGAATACTTTAAATTTTATGTGGAGACATAAAAGTGGATCAAGTTTTAGCATATAACTAAATGATACAAATGGTCTATAAGTATATGGTTGAGATTGGGTACCTCGCCCTGTGAGACATTATTGGATGCGGCCCACTTTGTATATTGATACAAATGATGTGATCCCAAAATCATTTATGTGGAGACATGCAAGTGGTGGCATCCTATGCAAAGGATCTTTGCATAAAGACCGGACCTCGAAATAGTCACTTTTCTTTATAATGACCGTTTACTGTTAAAACTGACTATTTCAAATTCGATGACTTAGGGTAACTCGATATTAATCTTAAGCTAATTATGAACTCCTGTTTATTCGGGATTATTCTTTGATCTGCATATAGGTGAGAGTAGTCTAATAGCACTGCTTAAGCCTCCCATTTTGAGATACCGGATAGGTAGCTGGGACATAGTCCTGCAAGATGGAACTCACTCCTACCATGTTTAGGGTTACCAAATAGGTTATTCTCTTAAGTACTGATTCCTAGTCTTGAACAACAGGGTCCCACCCTCTCATGATCAAGAGGGACGGTTTATTCGTTGGACTATAAACCAATAGTTCAATAAAGGATCAGTAGGAGCTTAAAGAGCAATATGTATTTACAATGATAAAATGGTATTCTTTTTACCTAGCTGTAAATACGAACAACCTGTGAAGGATCGACTTACTGATTATGGTTAAATCAAGTGGATAGAAATATATCTACAGTGAGAAGAGTGAAACTATCAAGCTATATTGGTGTGTCTCGGTAGTTAAAGAATATTGATTAATACGGTCTAAAAAATTTAGCCAATTAATCTCAAATCGTTGGAGCTCATAATCTGTAGATTCATAAGGTCTCTCTACTAGCTCATAAAACATTAACACCTTGGATTAGTGAATAGAGTGGTTTTGAAATGTTCAAATTCAAAATAAAAGTTAAGATTTTCCACTTGAAATGTTCAAATTGAATTTAGGGTTTTCAATTTGAAGTGTTTAAATTTCCAATTAGAGTTTGAATTTGAAATGTTCAATTTTAAATTAGGGTTTAGATAATTATATTTCATATAATTAAACGTTTGATTTTGCTAAACTTAATGAAATTGGAGAGTTTAAAATATTTAAATATTAAAATACATGAATAGGATTCATGATAAATTAGGTGTTTGGTTTATTTAATATTTAATTATTATTTAATTAATTAAAATGGAATTTATTTTCAATTTTTAAATTTTCAAATTCAATTTAAGTAATTGAATTTTTGTATTTGATTAATTTTGAATATCAAAAAGAAATAAAAAATTAATAATTAGAAAATAGAAAATTAAATTTGATAGTGGAGAATTCCAAACTTCTTTTGTTTTTGAAGTAGATTCATTTTAATCCAACACCTAGCCCAATTAGCAAGGTCTAATTGAAGTGTCAATTAGCATTATGACAATTGCTTGCATGTATTAGATACATAAATACTTCAATTTTAGACTTGAAAGAAGGATGCTTGATGAACTTCAGAATTTCTGTAGAAAAATAATTTCTGCTCAAACCCTCTCCATCGTCCTTCACAATTCACTTGAATTCTGAGTTCCACCACTCAAATCCAAGGCTGAGAATAGTAGAGAATACACTATTGGTGGTCTACTATTATTTTGAAGGTCAAATTCGTGGAGAGTAGCTTGAATTTGGAGGATTCTTCAAAGGTATATTTTGTAGAAACTCTTTTTATCTGAAAAATGTTTCTTTGCATGCTTTTAGAACTCAAATTAAGTGTAATTAGAGTGCTTATTGATTCTGATTGCTTCCGTTGCATGCTTGTACATTCCTTCAAATTCCTAAATTAAATTCAAAGTCTAAAATAGTTTGTCCAATTTTCCTTAAATTAAATTCAAAGTTCCAAATCTCTCAATCTGCACATTATCTTTCACCAATTAATTTCAAATTTCTCTTTGACTTAGTTTAAATTAATTATCTTCTCAAATTTGGGATAAAAAAACATATAATCCAACCTATTTAAGATCATTATTTTAAAATTATTGAAATCTGAGGCATTACAAAATGTATGTTTGTTGACTTTACACAAGGGGTGAAAGATTTCAAGATGTGGCATCCTATTTAGAAGGGATTTATACTCAATAAGGATGTGACTTTTAGGAAAATAAAATATTTATGTAAAAGGAAGACAAACAGTTAAATCTACAGAGAAATCCATCAATAGAATTGAGGTGGAGAAAACTGATGATTTACCTACCGTTGCTAACCCTCATAGTGAATTAGAAGAGGTAAAGGAATAAACAGGGGAGCAAGATGTAAATGTTTATTCTGATTTGAGTAAATACTCCTTAGCTAGAGACAGACAAAGAAGAATTATTATACCTTCTACTAGGTACTAAAAAACAAACCATATGAACTTAGTTCTAAATGCAACGGTGACCCCTTTTAATGAAGAACCATAAACTTTGAGGAAGTTGTAAGTAGTTTTGTTGCTAGATCATGGATTGAAGTTATAAATGAAGAAATGTTAATGTAAATGATGCATGGTCTCTAGCTCTTCTACCTAAAGAGCGCAAACTAATTGCATACAAATGAATCTACAAACTAAATGAAGGAATTACAAGAGAACAGATGCCTAAATATAATTCTAGATTGATGGCTAAAGGCTTCTCATATAGGCATTAGTGACTCAAAAATATTCTCACAAATGTTTAAACAAACTTCTATAAGGCTCTTACAATCAGCAATAGTACAAAACAACTTGGAATTGGATCAACAAGATGTCTAGACAACCTTTCTACATGGACATCTAAATGAGACAATATATATGTTGGGATGTATGTCCTAAAGCCTCGTATAGTTAAGTTACTTGGAAGAATGATTGATTATTTTATATATGCAATTATTCATTAAGGAAAAAAATAATGTTATTTCAGAGACTTGAACAATATGTAGTGGACATACAAGTGGATCAAGTTCAAGTAATAACTTAAAGAGTCTATAGTATATGGATAAGGTTGGATGTCTTATCCTGGTAACACTATGAATACAACCCTCTTTGTAAATATTACAATTGTTGTGATGTGTTACAACGATATGATCCAAATCATTTATGTGGAGACATGTGAGTAAGGATATCATATATAAAGAGTTTGTATAAGATTGGACCGAAAAATATTTAATCTCTCTTTATAACACCGTTAATTGAAGAGATTAATATTTCATAAGGTAATTCGATCTCAATTCTAAGTGAGTTATGGACTCTTGTCTATAAGGTTAGTCTTTTGATTTGTATGGGTGAGAGTGTCTTGAGTTGCAGACTCAATACGCTTACTATTTTGGGGATTTGTCCAAGTAAGAAGCTGGGAACATACACAAGATGAGATTTACTCCTTCCTATCTTTAGGATAAGTAGAGGAGTAGTTCCCTTAATTGTTGATTTCGAGTCTTAAACAAAGGGTACATGCCCCTCACTGACTTGAGAATGACTTGGTTTATGGTAGGACCATAAACAGGTTATTCATTAAAGGGATTAATGGTACTTAAGGAGTAAGAGATCATTATAGGGGTCAAACAGTAATTTGATCCTATTGTAATTATGAACTGCTCGTAAAGGATCAACTTATTATAATGGTTAAACCCACGGACAAAAAAAGATTCTATAGTGCGAAGAGTGCAGCTGCGGGTTTTTAGTGAAGTGACCCACGGTTAATGAATGTTCATTAACATAGTTAAAAATTCTAGTTAGTTAATATCGAATCATTGAAGCTTCTAATATGTAGGTCCATTAGGTTCTTCTACTAATTCACAATGGGTAAACAAGTACCAGGAGTTTTGAAAGAATTTGAATGGTTCAAATTAAATAAAGGAATAATGTTAATTGTATATAATATAATTAATATATACATTATAATATAAAGTTAATTTTGAATGAGATTCAAAATTAAACTTCATGATAAAAAGAAATTTATAATTTGATATGATTCAGATAAATAATATGAGTACTAAAACTATGGGCTAAAATTTAATATGAATGAGATTCATATTGAAACTATAGGTTATGAAAGAGATAAATATTTGAATAAGATTCAAATATTTAATAAGTTAAATATAATATATTTAATTTTGTAAATTAATTGATTATTGAATTAATTTAATTTAATTATTAATTATTATAATTAATATTTAATTAAAATAAATTGTTTATTTTAATTAACTGGGTTGTTAATTTTCATTAACTCCCAACTTCACATATTATTCAAATAGATGGGATGGGGGAGGAAGCTTTTAATTTGGAAGATCGGTTGCACATTTCTGAGAAGAGAGAAAGATGGATGAGATTTCTCTGAATCTCTCTGTAATTCATCTTCTTCCTCCCAATCTTTCTCTCTTAAAACCTTTCACAAAGAAAAATTCTCTATGATTCTTCTCCTTGCTAATTCCTTCTCTTTCAAAAGACAGTTCCAAAAAATTGGTCTTTGCCAAGAGAATAGCAGGAAAGATTCGATGGTAGTGTTCACAGTTTGTTCGAGGGAGATGCATTGTAGAGTTTCTTTGAAGACCGGGATAAGAAAAATGTCTTCAAAGGTAGGGATTTATCTTCCTCTGTAATTTCAAGTCTATTATTTATGCATTATGAATGTTGTTTCTCTGTTCTATGTTTTTAAGTTCTAAAACAAAAACCAAAAGCAAGGCGTTCACGCGCTTCCACAAGGGATTTGATCCCTTCAATATATGGTGCAACCAAAAGGCTTTAAAGTTAAAGGGAAAGAAGAATTATACTGCATACTAAATTGTTGGGTTTTATGTCCTAAAAACTCGCTGATTGTAAAATAATAAACATTTTCTATTATCAATATACTTGTTATTGATCTCATAAATTGTAAATCCAATAAACTAAGACCCATGACTATTGTATGAATACTTGAACTTTATGTGGAGACATAAGAGTGGATTGTGTTCGAGTAAATAATCAAAATGATCTATGGTACATGAATGAAGTTTGGTACCTTATTATGGTAACACCATTGGATGTGGCCTACTATGTAGTTATTACAAAGAGTTGTAAAGTGCTACATACGATGTGATCCTAATTCGTACATATTATGACATAAGGAGTGGGGGCGTCCTATGCAATAAGTTTGCATAAGATCAGACCAAGAAATAAGTCACTCTTACTTTATAATGTTATTTAATGTTTAAGACTAACTATTTCACCTAGATGACCTAGATAAATCGATCTTAATCCTGAGCTAACTATGAACTCTTGTTTATTCGGGATTGCCCTTAGATTTGCATAGTTGAGGGTTGGCTCAACAGTGCCGGCTCAATAAGACTCCCATTTTAGGGGTATGATCGGATAGATAGCTGGGGACATAAGGTGCAAGAAAAAGTTCACACCTACCCGATTTAGGGATAGGAGAAAGGTTGTTCTCTCAAGTACTCAATCCAGGTCTTGAACAAAGGTCTCCAACCTCTCACTGGGCTGAGAGAGTTTAGTTTGGTGATTGGATCACAAACCAGTTGTTCATTAGAGGATCAGTAGGGACTTGAGGAATAAGACATAATCTCGGGGATAAAATAGATATTTGACCCAATCATTATTACAAACAACCTGTGAAGAGTCGACTTGCTGATTATGATTAAATCATGTGGACATAATATATCTACAGTAAAGGGAGTGCAACTATGGGCTTTAGTGGAATGACCCATTAGTTAACTAATGGGGATTAATTTGATCTAATGAGTTTAGTCAATTAGTCTCGGATAGTTGGAGCCTAGGATGTGTAGGTCCACGAGGTCCCCCTACTAGCTCGTAACGAACTAGCTCTAGAATAGTGTGATAAGTTAATTTGAAACGTTCAAATTAGAATTAAGGGAATTAGTAATTATATGAGATATTAATTATATGTTTAATTTTAGAATTAAACAGAATAGGAGAATTTATATATTTAAATATACAAAGATGGATATGTGTTAAAATTAATTTAATATTTGATATTAAATTAATTAAGTTTTATTTAATAATTAATTTATGGAGTTAATTATTTTTTTTCATTTTAAAATCAAAATAGATTTAATAAATCAAAATTTGATTTTTTGAGATAAAATTGAAAAAGGGAAAAACAAACAACACACACAAAATGGAAAAAAAGATTTTTCCATTATCCATCACCTAAGTAGCTCACACATGAAGCAATATCTTGGCCTTGTCTTCTCCAAGCATGAGCTGCAACTCATGCAATTCTTCTCTTTGCATGTTCATCTGCAATATAATGAAGAGCTTGGAGTGAAAATCAAACATGCAATCTATAGAGAATTTTAGAAAATTTTGGATTGAAGAAAGGGTTCTTCAACAAGGTTGTTGCAGTGAGCTTTTCTCCTTCTACCCTTGATCAAGCTTGTTTTGAATCCCACAACTCAATCTAGAGCACCAAGAGAATAGTGGGGAAGATCTTGAGGTGGTCTACAACAAGATTTAGAGAAAATTGCAGCTTGGTGAAGGAGCTTTGAAGAAGTTTTACAAGAGGTATGTCTTGAAACTTTTTTTTCTGCAAAAACATGCTTATATTATACCAAAATTAGTGAATTTGAGTGTTTAGATGATCCTTGTGTTGCTGCTGCTATTGATACAATCCTACAATTAGTATCAAAGCATCAAATAAGCATTCAATTCAGTTTAATTTTGGTTTGGTGAGTGTTTTATATGAGAAATATGAAACTGGTGCACTGATATGGTTTTATGAGTTTTAGCTGTTTAATTCTCTTTAATTTCTCATTTAAATTTGTAATTGGCTCTTTCTTGATGAGCTTTAATGTGTTCCCAAGAGCCTGTCATTAGAGTTGAAATTAAGTTGTAAATCGAAGAAACAAGCGAAAAGGTTTAGTTGTAGTTCTAGAAAATCAGCCTCTATTCTTATCGTTGTTGAGCTTCAGTAGCTAAATGATCGTTTAGCTTCATGTGTTAAATGATGTGAAGAAAAGCTAGATGGTCGTATAGCAATGGGCACTGGTCGTTGTGATGTTGAACGCTAGACGATCGTGTACCTACGGGAGCTAAACGATGCGTTCAATTTGCTATACGATATCATTAAGGGATCGTTTAGCTTTGCCGTGGGAACTAAACGATACATTGAATTTACTATACGATGGTATTATGCGATCATTTAGCAACGATGCATGCTAAGTGATGCGATGAAGTGCTATGTTTAGAAGCAGAGCTAAGCGATCGTGTAGACGAACTGCTAAGCGATGCATTGAAGTTTCTATGCGATGGAACTAAAAAAATCGCTTACTTATGATGCTAAACGACGCGATGATGTTCTATACGATGGAGCTAAGCGATCGTTTAACTACGACGGATCTTAAACAATGACATGAAGCACTAGACGATGGTGTTAAGTGATCGTTTGGTTGTATATGATAGAACTAAGCGATGCAATGAAGAGTTATATGATAGCCCTGAGCGATCACTTACTATGATTGTTTATCTTTGATCAGGAGCTAAACGATGCATTGAGTTGCTAAGCGATAACACTAAGTAATCATTTACCTTTATGCGGTAGCTAAGCGATGTGTCGAGTTGCTATGCGATCGCATACTTTTGTGCGGCAGCTGGGCGATGTGTTGAATGCTATGCAATGGCCTTAAACGATCGTTTGTCTTTTGCACGCGCTAAACGATCAGCTTCATGTGTTAGACGATGGAGCTAAGCGATCGTGTAGTAAATTGTCCGTGCTAAACGATGGACCTGCGCGATAGTGTGAGACACTAAGCGATCGTGTAGCTTCATTCGACACTAGATGATGACACTATGCGATAGTAGGAAAATACTACACGATCATATAACTGTCTCTTATACACATCTAGATGTGTATAAGAGACAGCTGCACGATAGTGTGAGACACTAAGCGATCGTGTAGCTTCCTTCGACACTAGATGATGACACTATGCGATAGTAGGAAAATACTACACGATCATATAACTTTGTCAGGCGCTATGCCTGTCTCTTATACACATCTAGATGTGTATAAGAGACAGCGCAGACCTTGCGTTGTAACTGTTGTAGAAATATCCTAAGTGAATGTAGAAATGAGTTATTTACACTAAGCTGTTGTGTGTGTGCAAGAAGATACAAAAGGGTCAAGTAGAAAATAAGGGGTCATGTGAAAATGGAGTTTGATGCAGGTGATATGTGCTGTCTCTTATACACATCTAGATGTGTATAAGAGACAGAAGCTGTTGTGTGTGTGTGCAAAAAGATACAAAAGGGTCAAGAAGATAATCAGGGGTCCTGTGAAAATGGAGTTTGATGCAGGTGATATGCCTCTATCTAAGTTAGATGTACACGAACAAGAATATGATGCGAATGAGATGACTTGTTTATCTCCGTTTATGCGTTAGACTTCTATTCGACACTTCTCAATGCGAATGTCATACAATACCTATCTCTAGGATGTATGCGTTAGTCATAGGATGCAATAAAACACCAGTGCGTCTATCTCTAGATGTACTAAGTGTTTCTAACTTAATGTTGGCTTATTTATTCTCTTGAATGATTTAAGCTAAAGTTGCTTTTACCAATTGATTTAGTTGGTTTAAGCATTTCGAAATGGAATTTTGCATGAAGTTATAGATGCATCCAACATAAAACAAGAAATAAGCAATGGTGAAGTAAGATAGATCAAATATGTGAATTTATAAAGAAACTGATTGTCTTTACAAAACCAACACTCAATCAAATGAGATGATGACAACGATAAGTAAGATGAAATGAAAGGAGTCAAGACGCAGAGTACAATCTCTTGTCCTCTTTAGCTCAATTCTAGTTCGTGTACAACCACTTGTGGAAAATTTTGAAGAAAGTTCTCTCTCGAGCTCAACTTTCTCCGCTCTTTGATCGGCGATGGTGGTGGTTCTCTTCCCTTTTGTTCTTCTCGTCACCACAGTACAGCTCTAAAGTCTCAAGATTTCAGAATTATGCTATGAGCTTAAAGGTTCGTTCATCTGGTGGGATTTCTTCTATTTATAGGCGTCGGTCTTCTCAAACTTGATGATGGACAGCATTAAATTCCATACCTTGGTTAGCCGGCTAACACTCAGATGCTTTTTAGATGCCGCCCGTTGCAGATGCCCATGCTTGCAAGTGGTGATTTGACACAAACAACCCCAATCAATGAATCTTCCCTGCGTTGAATCCCTCCGACGCATGCCCCATGCGTTAGACTTTGCCTGCGACATTTAGAATATTTGTTGAGAACCTGCAATATCATGTGTTAATGCCACAGTATTTTAGCAATAAACATTCTTTTGCATGAGTTTGATAGTGTTCGAGCAATTCCATGCGTTTTCTCTAAAAATGATGAGATTTTATCATTAAAGACCCTAATTGTTCCAACTTTTGAGCCACAATAACTTGTATTTCTACAAGTTATCACACCCCCAAATTTGAACAATGTTTGTCCTCGAGCACTCCACAAATAATTCTTTGTTATCTCCATTGTCTTTAGTGCACAGGGTTCACCTCTCATCATATTCACTTATAAGCTTGAGACTGGAGTTTGGAAAATGTAACGCAGGTTGATTCTTTTCTAAAAGGAAGAATGTTTTATTTCAGGTGCAGTAAGCTTTTTGTTAACTCTTTTCGTTTCTTAAAACATTCTCATTTTTTCTAAACTAGCAATGTGTTAGATGCTTTT
>NC_052354.1:5263871-5265289 GCF_009727055.1 Benincasa hispida
AGAGGGTTCCTTAGGTGAGTAGGTAGCGAAGGCAAGGCAAACATTCCAACCATGACCTGATTAATATATTGCGTTGTATAGAAGAATTAGTCCTGCATTCTTCTTGTTTGCTGCCGCATGTAATCCCTTAGAACCCTATTTTGCTGTTGGAGAGTTTCAATGGACGCAACCAGTGGTCTAAGTTGATCGCTAATGAAAATTTTCAACTCGTCAAGATCAAAGCGTGGTTGTGGCGGTGTTGGCTCTTCAACTCTTTCAATTGGGTCTTCAAGATTTCCTACATTGCTTGACCCTAATCCAGTTGGTTCAGAAATAATTGGAGGAGGTACAAAAGTTGGAATTGGAGCTGGTAAGGGAGAAGGAAAGGGATTACGGTTTTCTTGATCTAAATTGGTAGTCTCGTGCTACGTTGGATCAAGAATCCATTCTTGCAGGGCCAAAGGTGAGTTTGGGAGAGGGATATTTAAGTCTGGCCACGCTTCTTCATCAGTAAACGCATGCTTCGCTTTGTAATCTTCATTTTTCGAAGCCTCATCACTGTGTTCAATTACCCGGACACGTCTTCTTTTGGGGGCACGTTAGGAGGGTCGAGGTCTTGCTGCTGCGTCCTTGTGAGGTAGGGCAGGCTGGTGTGGCGAACCACGAAGCAGACACCTGATTAATTTCATATCCATCAGACCATCGATTTCCTCATAATCATCCCCCAGAGGGATGCCCCCGCGTTCACACAACGCACATATCAGCCAAGGAAAGTAGAGTTGTCCCCGTGGTTTATAGCTTTGATCTGGTTCATGATTATCCTCCATACGTCTAGAGGAATGTGTTGCATGATGCAATAAGTGGCCAGGACGTGTTCTCTTGATAAAGTTTCATCATGTGTTGTAGGCATGGTGCTTTTCTTAATCAAGTAATACCATAAGTTTGCATCTGGTTTCAGATTTCTAGAAGCTAAGATCATTACTCCACTTCTTGATGTTTGCTCTATGCTTCCAGGTTTGGCCACTATTCTTAGCGCGTCTTCTATCTGGCATGGAGGTGAATGTTCCAAGATGCGGTTTCCCCCTGCGTCCAAGTTGCTTGCAATATTAAACACTTCATTAATTTTGTCGGTTGAGAAACGTACCAAAACACCATCAACGAACGCCGTATTTTTCTCCATATCAAACTCACTGCTATAAAATTGACGAACAAGGTTGGGCCAAATCCTCATGTGCCTAACGCATAGTTGATCCCAGCCCATTGCATCCACAGTTTCGATTATATATGGCAGAAATGGGTTGCGTTGCAGAAAGAAGCCCTTCTTGGCAAGGATATCAATAAATTGACGCTTCCTCCCTTTGGTCTTTTTAGGTAACGCGGCAGTTACCTTGCGTCGGTTGGGTCAGGACGCATCACTTGCAATGACCCAACCCCCTAGG
>NC_052354.1:5266739-5268963 GCF_009727055.1 Benincasa hispida
AGAGGGTTTGGATAAGGTGACATTGAAGCGGAAGAAGATGAAAAGGAACTTATCGGCGATATGCCTCTGTAACTCAGTGATTGGTTTTGGCTGTCAGATGCTGAATACATTGTTGCTAAAGGCTAACCGGAGTAACGGACTTGATCAAAGGGGCGGTGAAGCTTTGGGAGTTGGGTTTTCACGAAGTAGGGTTGAAGGAGGTGGAAAAAGAAAGAATGTTGAAAGTATGCGTTTTATAGGTCTGTGGGAGAAGACGTGGTGACATCAGGCGGCGCCTGACATCCTCATTTATTACACAGACGAAAGAACATGCCTAGGGTTTCTAGACAATCGAGTGCTTTGTGCTTTTGAGATGCATCCTTTCAGTATGGGCCATGCGTTGGCTTAAGTCTAGCGCGTTAGTTTTATTCCCACCCTAAGCTTCTTCTGAGTGTACACATTTTTTTATTTAAAATTAAATAAATCTCTTAAATAAGAAAGCAATAACAATCATCAATCAACTTAAAATGTAACGCAAAGACAAGAAAACAATCAGAGTAAATACCAACGCAGTCATAAAATACATAATGCAAAAGAAATGAAGGTAGAAGAAGCGTCCCTGGAATATGTGTTGATGTGAACGCAGGGGTGCTTCGATGCAAGCCTCAGTTGGCTTCGCGTAATACAAGAGATGACTTCTATCGTTCTACACCATCTTCAAAGTAGGGCTTCAATCTTTGCCCATTAACCTTGAACGTATTTGTGCCATCCTCCCACGTCAACTCTACTGCTCCGTAGGGAAAGATTGTTTTGATAATGAATGGTTCTGACCACCTTGACTTTAATTTTCCTGGGAACAAATGCAATCGTGAATTGAATAATAAAACTTTTTGGCCAACAACAAGCTCTTTCTTACTAATGCGTTGGTCATGCCAACGTTTGGTCTTCTCCTTGTACAGCTTGTTGTTCTCGTATACGCTCAACTTCCATTCTTCAAGCTCATTGAGCTAAAGCTTGCGTGATCACCCACGACATCTAAGTTTAAATTTAACTTCTTTACTGCCCAGAAAGCTTTGTGCTCCAACTTCAGGGGTAAGTGACAAACTTTTTCGAATACTTAGGAGTATGGAGACATACTTATGGGAGTCTTGTAGGCAGTTCTGTAGGCCTAGAGTGCTTCATCCAGGCTTTGTGCCCAATCTTTCCGCGATGCATTGACGAATTTTTCCAATATTGATTTTATTTGTCGATTCGATACCTCAACTTGACCGTTGTTTTGCAGGTGGTATGCGGTAGCAATCTTGTGCCTTACATTATATTTGGCAAGCAATTTTGAAATGATGCAGTTAATGAAATGCGTACTTTTGTCACTCATTAGGGTTCTTGATGTTCCAAAGCGTGTGAAAATGTTCCTAGTGAGAAATTTAGAAACAGTCGACTCATCATTTCTGGCACAAGCTACTACTTTCACCCACTTTGATACATAATCTACTGCCAGCAGGATATATTGTTGACCGCAAGATAGAAGGAAAGGTCCCATAAAATCGATGCCCTAGACGTCAAATAATTCGACTTCAAGAATATTGTTCAGAGGCATTGCATCCCTTGATGAGATATTTCCTGTAAAAGAGAGAGAATTATCGAGCTGTAGTCAACGCAATACTTTAGTGTTTCAAATGCGTCGCAACAAGTCGTCATTTGAATGTCGAGGGCGGTTCGCTTCTAATAAGCGTCCTCAAGGTTGCGCAATTTAGAAAAGCCTTTTACGAACCTTAGTTAGAACAACGTGTCCTAGAAAACTTTGTAGAGCTTTTACAATTTTGATGGCATAACAGAAGTTAGCTTGACATCTACCTGCCTCACAACTTCCAACCCGACTTTAAGATACTTGTGGCCCAAATGGTTTCCTCGTATCGAGTGAGGACGAACCTCCAATTATCTAAGCATGATTGAAATGCAGTCTCAAAAAACTGAAAAAATCAATCCAAAAAACTTCAACGGTCCTTTTCCAAGAAGTCAGAGAAAATTGCCATCATTGTACCTTTGGAATTTCACGGTGCATTGCATAGTCCAAAGGGCATGTGTCTGAACGCGTGAACGTTCCAAAGGGGTAAGTGAATGTCGTCTTTTCCTGATCTTCTGGGTCGATTAAAATTTGGTTAAGCCGGAGTATTCCATCTAGGAAACAATAAAATTCTTTTCAGCCAGTCTGTCAAGCATTTGTCAATGAAGGGAAAGGGAAGTG
>NC_052354.1:5269812-5273484 GCF_009727055.1 Benincasa hispida
GTCCTTCTTGGTTGACGCGTTGAGTTTCCTATAGTCCATGCAGATGCGCCAACCAGTGATAGTCCTTGAAGGGATGAGCTCATTGTTACTATTGACTATCATTGTTGTTCCTCCTTTCTTGGGGACGCATTGAACTGGGCTTATCCAGCTGCTATCGGATATAGGGTAGATTACTCTTGCATCCAATCACTTTAAGATTTCTTTCTTGACTACTTCCTTCATTATGGGATTCAGCCTTCGTTGAGGCTCAATTGATCCATTCTTCCCTTCTTCTAGCCTGATTTTGTGCATCCAATAAGATGGGTTGATGCCACGGATGTCAGCCAGCGTCCATCCTATTGCACGTATGTGCTTTTGCAACATCTGCAAAAGAGAATGTTCGTTAGGCTCAGAAAGATTTGCTTAAATAATTACAGGTAAGGTTTTGTTTGATCCAAGAAAAGCATATTTAAGGTGGTTAGGTAACGGTTTCAGTTCTAGTTCTTGTGGTTTTTCTAATGATGGACACGCTGGTTTTGTCTGCCGCTCACTCAAACTTGGCGGTTCGAGTTCCTTCATGTTTTCTTCCAACACGAGGACCTCACAAACTTGGGTCGCTTATTCTTTAGGCAACTCTATTTTGTTCAGTTGACATTCTTCATTATCCGGGAACTTTAATGCGTTTAACACATTAAACTTCACTTATTGATTGTCTATGAGCATGGTCAATTCTCCCTTGTGCACATCTATTAATACTTTCTCAGTGGCTAGAAAGGGTCGTCCAAGAATGATTGGTACATCCCTGTCTGCTTCATAGTCTAGGATGATGAAATCTGCTGGGAATATGAATTTATCAACTTTTACCAAAACATCTTCAATCTTTCCTTCAAGGTATGTGATCATCCTATCAGCTACTATCGGAGACAGTTGACAAAAGGTGAAAAAATCTTTAAGGTACGGACCGGGGCGATTGTTTCAGCGAAAGCAGTGGGAGATATGAAGTTATTTATAGGAGATAAGTACATTTATTTGAAAAATATATATTATATTTCTTATATGAATAGGAATCTAATATCTGTCTTTTTTTGCAGAACAAAATTATAAAGTTTATTTAAAAAATGGTGAAGTGTTCATCAAAATGGGAAATAAACAGATTTGCTATGCAAAATTAGAAAATAACTTGTACATGTTAAAACCAACTAAGGTCAAAGATGTTTTGAACATAAAGATGTTTAAAACTGCTAGGACTCATAAGAAAAGGAAGATTTCTCCAAATGCCTATCTTTGGCACTTGAGACTAGGTCACATAAATCTCAATAGGATTGAGAGATTGGTTAAGAACGGTCATCTAAACAAGTTGGAAGACAGTACATTACCACCATGTGAGTTCTGTTTTGAAGGTAAAATGACAAAAAGATCTTTTTCTAGAAAAGGTCTTAAAACCAAAGAACCCCTAATGCTGATTCACTCAGACCTTTGTGAGCCCCTAAATGTTAGAGCAAGAGGAAGGTATGAATATTTCATCAGTTTTATAGATGATTATTTTAGGTATGGGCATCTTTACCTAATGCACCAAAAGTTTGAAACTTTTGAAAAGTTCAAAGAGTATAAGGTTGAGGTTGAGAACTAATTAGGTAAAAAGATTAAAACACTTCAATCGGGTCAAGGTGGTGAGTATATGGACATAGAATTCTAGAACTATTTGATAGAATATGGAATTCAGTCTCAACTCACAGCCCCTGGCATACCTCAGCAGAACGATGTGGCAGAAAGGAGAAACAGAACCTTGTTGAACATGGTTCGTTCCATGATGAGTTACGCTCAGTTACTAAATTCTTTTTGGGGACACGTAGTTGAGACTGCGGTGTATGTTTTGAACGTGGTTCTCTTGAAAAGTGTTTCTAAAACACCTTACAAGCTCTGGATGGGACGTAAAGGAAATTTATGTCACTTCAGGATTTGGGGTTGTCCAGCATATGTGTTGGTGCAAAATCCTAAAAAGCTGGAACATCGTTCAAAAGTATGCATATTTGTAGGCTACTCAAAAGAAACTAAAGGTGGTTTCTTTTATGATCCTCAGGAAGATAAAGTACTTGTATCGACAAATGCAACCTTCCTAGAGGAAGATTATATAAAGAACCATCAACCTTGCAGTAAGCTAGTAATAGAAGAAATGTCCAAAGAACCGACAATTGTATCAATAAAAGTTATTGATCGAACAGGTCCTCCAACAAGAGTTGTTGATAGAGCAGGTCCGTCAATAAGAGTTGTTGATGAAACTAATATTTCACATCCTTTTCAAGAGTTGAGAATGCCTCGTCGTAGTGTAAGGGTTGTGCAACAGCCTGATCGGTACATGGGTTTAACTGAAACTCAAGTCATTATACCAGATGATGGTTTAGAGGATTCATTGTCTTTTAACCAAGCAATAAACGATGTGGACAAAGACCAATGGATTAAAGCCATGGACCTTGAAATGGAATTTATGTATTTCAATTATGTCTAGAATCTTGTAGATCAACCTGAAGGGGTAAAACCCATCAGTTGTAAATGGATCTACAAGAGAAAATGAGACCAAGCTGATAAGGTACAGACCTACAAAGCTAGACTTATGACAAAAGGGTTTACCCAAAGAGAGGGGTTAGATTTTAAAGAAACCTTCTCTCCAGTTACCATGATAAAGTCTATTAGAATACTCTTGTCCATAGCACATTTTATGATTATAAAATATGGTAAATGGATATCAAGACAACTTTTTGAATGCCTATCTTGAAGAGAGTATCTATATGTCTCAACTAGAAGGGTTTATAAAGCAGGGTCAAGAGTAAAAAGTTTGCAAGCTTAATCGATCCATTTATGGATTAAAACAAACTTCTAGATCCTGGAATATGAGATTTGACGCTGCGATCAAATCTTATGGCTTTGAACAAAATGTTGACGAACCCTGTGTATACAAGAAGATCGTCAATAAAACTGTCGCTTTTCTGGTGTTATATGTTGATGATATTCTACTCATTGGGAATGGGGTAGAATATCTAGTTGACGTTAAGAGATACCTGGCTTTACAATTCCAAATAAAAGATTTGGGAGAAGCACAGTATGTTCTTGGAATCAAAATAGTTCGAAATCGCAAGAACAAAATATTGGCATTATCTCAAGCATCTTATATAGACAAGATGTTGTCTAGATATAAAATGCAAAATTCCAAGAAAGGATCTTACTTTTTAGGCATGGAATTCATCTGTCTAAGGAACAGAGTCCAAAGACACCTCAAAAAGTTGAGGAGATGAATCAAATTCCATATGCATCTGCAGTTGGGAGTTTGATGTATGCAATTTTGTGTACTTGTCCCGATATATGATATGCCGTAGGAATTTTCAACAAATTTCTGTCCAATCCTGGTCATGACCATTGGACTGTTGTTAAAAACATTCTTAAGTATCTTTAGAGAACGAGAGATTATATACTCGTGTATTTTCCTAAGGATCTGATCCTTACTAGATATACTGATTCTGACTTTCAGACCGATATTGATTCGAGAAAATCAACTTCGAGGTTAGTATTCACTCTTAACGGAGGAGCAGTTATGTGGAGAAGCATCAAGTAGAGTTGTATTGCAGACTCCACAATAGAAACTGAGTATGTAGCTGCAAGCGAATTAGCAAAAGAACATAGTTGATCCATTTACGAAGG
>NC_052354.1:5274269-5279031 GCF_009727055.1 Benincasa hispida
ATCCTAATTCGTACATGTTATGACATGAGGAGTGGGGGCGTCCTATGCAATGAGTTTGCATAAGATCAAGACCAAGAAATAAGTCACTCTTACTTTATAAGGCTGTTTACTATTTAAGACTGACTATTTCACCTAGATGACCTAGGTATCTCGATCTTAATCCTGAGCTAACTATGAACTCTTGTTTATTCAAGATCTTAGATTTTCATAGTTGAGGGTTGGCTCAACAGCACCAGCTCAATAAGACTCCCATTTCAAGGGTAAGACAGGATAGATAGCTGAGGACATAGGGTGCAAGACGGAGTTCACGCCTACCCGATTTAGGGATAGGAGAAAGGTTGTTCTCAAGTACTCAATCCAGGTCTTGAACAAGGGTCCCCACCCTCTCACTGGGCTGAGAGAGTTTGGTTTGGTGATTGGATCACAAACTAGTTGTTCATTAGAGGATTAGTAGGGACTTGAGGAATAAGACTTAATCTTGAGGGTAAAACAGATATTTGACCCAACTGTTATTACAAACAACCTATGAAGGGTCGACTTGCTGATTATGGTTAAATCATGTGGACATAATATATCTACAGTGAGGGGAGTGCAACTATAGGATTTAGTGGAATGACCCATTAGTTAACAAATAGGGATTAATTTGGTCTAATGAGTTTAGCCAATTAATCTTGGATCGTTCGAACCCATGATCTGTAGGTCCACGAGGTCCCCCTACTAGCTTGTAACGGGCTAGCTCTAGAATAGCGTGATAATTTAATTTGAAACGTTCAAATTAGAATTAAGGGAATTTGTAATTATATGAGAGATAATTATATGTTTAATTTTAGAATTAACTAAAATAGGAGAATTTATATATTTAAATAGGATTTAAGTATATAAAGATGGATATGTGTTAAAATTAATTTAATATTTGATATCAAATTAATTAAGTCTTATTTTATAATTAATTTATGAAATTAATTCATTTTTTTCATTGTAAAATCAAATAGATTTAATTAAATCAGAATTTGATTTTTTGAGATAAAATTAAAAAAGGAAAAACAAACAAAGCACACAAAATGGAAAAAAAGGGTTTTTCCATTATCCATCACCTAAGTAGTTCACACATGAAGCAATATCTTGGCCTTGTCTTCTCCAAGCATGAGCTACAACTCATGCAATACTTCTCTTTGCATGTTGATCTGCAATATAATGAAGAGATTGGAGTGAAAATCAGACATGCAATCTATAGAGAATTTTAGAGAAAATTCGGGTTGAAGAAAGGATTCGTCAACAAGGTTGTTGCAGTGAGCTTTTCTTCTTCTACTCTTTATTCAAGCTTGTTTTGAGTCCCACAACTCAATATAGAGCACCAAGTGGGGAAGATCTTGAGGTGGTCTACAATAAGATTGGAGAAGATTGTAGCTGATGAAGGAGCTTTGAAGAAGTTCTACAAGAGGTATATCTTGAAACTCATTTTTTTCTGCAAAAATATGCTTTATATTATGTCCAAATTAGTGAATTTGAGTGCTTAGATGATCCTTGTGTGGTTTCCGCTACCTGTTGATACCAGAGCGTTATATTAAATAGTTATATTCTATATGACTTAAACCAGTCACCTAGATGTTGGTACACTGAGGATTTAAATGATTACCTAGCTAGTATTGGGATTTTGAGTAATTCATTTTGGCATTTGTGTTTATGTAAATATATCTTCCTATAAGGATAGGCGTATTTGCTCCTCTATGTTGATGATATTGTTCTTGCAGAAAGTTCTAAGACAAATTTGACTCATGTCAAAGATCCTTAAAGAGAGAGTTTTGACATGAAAGAATAATGGGGTGAAGTTAAGAAGAGTCATTAGGGATGTGAATTAGTAGAAGAAGGAAATCAATCTTTTCCTAACATTAGTACACTAAGGTACTACTGTGAGAAAGAAAATCAGAGGAGATTTTCACTTAAGTGAAGCAAGATTTGTGACATTTTTGATTGCTTCATATTTAAGCCATCTTCAGTTAATTTACCTAAAGAAATTGACCACAAAACACCTAAATCAGATGTCAGTAATTCCTTAAACAATCAAGTAGTAGGCCAACACCAATGTATCTAATTGATATTCAACTGTACCTGGTTTAATCTCTTATGTTGCACGTTTAGTAAGTAGATTACATGTCCAACTCCTGGTATAAAATACATTGGGAAGCTACAAAGTGAATACTATGGTATTAATATGGTCCAAAGAACCTAAGCTAACCTATGAGACGTTTGAAATAATTGACTCTTCACTATGTAGAGGACCTTGTATAAAAGTAACGACCTATTAGGTTTATGTGTTTTTGTATTAACTAATTTATCTAAGTTTGGAAAACAACTTTATAGTTGGTAGTAGCTTTATACCATAACAGAGGCAATGTAACAGTCGACTTTTTCATTATACTTCCAAACGTTACTAATGCATGATAAAGCTTAACAACATACATTTCTCGGAAGAAAATTAGGAATAAAAAGAAACAAAAATTTTTAATTGAATATAATCTTCTAAAATAATAATAATATCTATAAAAACACTATTTTGGGGTACCCTGACTCATAATTAAGAATAAATTTGAGAAAAACCAATAAATTTAACAAATGAATAAATACGAAATAATCAAGAGTTTTAAATACACTAACTTCTAAACCAAATCATGAAAATATTATATATTATATATATATATTTATTATTTTATTATATCATGCAAGTGTGAAAGTGTTGTCATGTTTCGATGAATATTTGTAGTGGGATAAGTGAGATAAGTGACATTTTTTGGAATAACACTTTGTCAAATGAACTTAATTCACTAATCAACTAAAATAGTTGATGATTTTTCCAACTCAAAAATTCATTCTTGGATCTTTCCAACGTAATGTGAACGTCAAATTTTACTTGATCTAAGCTTGAAGTCAATCATTGTACTTATATTAAATATTATCAATTAAATAACAATTTTAATTCAAAACTAATTGTTATTAAATTTTACCGGATTAAGCGAAGTGAAACTTTTTGGACATTTTGACTTCAAAGCTAGGTGAAGTCAACATTTGACTTCTGGAACCAACTCTTTAATATCAATTTAATTTAAATTCAATTGATTTCAAATAAGTAATTATTAAATCAAATTTAATATTAAATATATTAATTAATTTAAGTTAATGTTCAAATGTCAATTATAAGCATCCAATACTAATTCTTGATGAATCTTAATTCATAGTTTTGATTTTAAAGATCTATATTTAAAAATATCTTCAACTTCTCTTTGGATCATTCTCAATTCCCAATTGAAATTGATAGGTCCATTAAATAATTCGCATATTTTTACTCTTAATGCTTATTACCTAGTTTCAATAATTCGAAATATGAAACGCTTCAAATCAAAGGTCATCACACTAATACGTAAAGGGGTTTAGTTACGCGATATGAGCTATTTGCAGGGGTGATCTATGGACTTATAGAATCATGACTCCAATGATTCGATGATTAACTGGGCCAACTTTTTAACGCTATACTTAACCAATATTCATTAACTACGTCCATGAACAACTCTACTAAAGCCTAGTAGCGCATCTCTTCCTCCGCGATAGATATTTTTTCTGTCCTACTATGATTTAACGCTTGATTTATAAGATCGATTCATTCATTACTAGGAATTTGTTTTGTAATTTTACAGTTGGATCACAAATTATCGATTTTACGCCTATAATACATCTTGTATCCTTAAGCTCCTCCACTAATTCAATAAATGAATCAATTAATTTGTGGTCCCTACCACTAACGACCATAGTAACTCTCAATCATAGAGTAAGGGTGGGACCCTTTGTTCAAGGGCTAGGAGTTCAGTTATCTTAAATTGGGAATAAGTAATCTACCTAAATCCTTTTATGATCTGTGTAGAAGCAAATTCCACTTGCAGGACTATGTCCCATTCCGGGAGGGTAAAGAAGTTTTCATAACTGGTTCTTTCGTCATATTTTGTAGCGTGTCCTTTCCTAAAACTATCTAAACCCGGCTAGACTGCCTAAAATGGGGGAGGAGCCTTAATTGTTTTGGATTAGGTGTCACAATAGTCCTAGACTTCAGTTTGTAATGTTAAACCATACTCTCCTTATTGCAATAAAGATATTAGAAGTTTAGTGTAAATGGCACTTGTAAAGACTTAAATCCCAATAAACTAAGATCCATGATATTTACATGATACTTGGACTTTATGTAGAGACAAATAATTGATTGATCAAGTTCTAGTAAATAGTAAAATCGGTTTTTATAGTTATATCGAATAAAGGGTTTAGTGTCAATTTATTCTGGTAACACCTAATTTGGTAGTAAATTTTTAGTCTATATGTAGTTCTACAATTCCTATAACAATTTAGTTTATAAATTTTAACAAGCTATCAATTCTAGTATTACTTTAATTTATAACCATTTTTTAAGCTTCAACTACAAAAATCACTAATAAGAATTTAATGAAAATTTAAATTACACATATAAATTGATAAATTAATTAAAAGAGTTTTTTTTTAAAAAAGAATAAATGGGGGCAAATTGCAAAAATGGTCAAATTGATTTGTTTTAAAACTAGCTTCGTAGCCTATCGGTTGTTTGATTTTATTAAAAATGGTAATACCTTAAGTCCCTCCAAACCGCACTCCTTTTACATTTTCGTACTGGAATGTTTCATCTGGAAGGACTTTGAAAAATTGTACACGAATCAGTCACAAAAATGCCTCCTCTTTTACTCCGATA
>NC_052354.1:5279056-5283776 GCF_009727055.1 Benincasa hispida
TACTAGCGCTTGTAACCGGGGGCTAGCTCTAGAATCGTGATAATTTAATTTTGATAACGTTCAAATTAGAATTAGGGAATTTGTATATATATGAGAGATAATTATATGTTTAATTTTAGCAATTAACTAAAATAGGAGAATTTATATATTTAAATAGGATTTAGTTATATACAAGTAGATGGATATGTGTTAAAATTAATTTAATATTTGTAGATTAAATTTAATTAGTTCATTTTATAATTAATTTATGAAATTAATTCATTTTTTTCATTGTAAAATCAAATAGATTTAATTAATCAGAATTTGATTTTTTGAGATAAAAATTAAAAAAGGAAAACAAACAAAGCACACAAATGGAAAAAGAGGTTTTTCCATTATCCATACCTAAGTAGTTCAACCATGACAGCAATATCTTGGCACTTGTCTTCTCAAGCATGCGCTACAACTCATGCATACTCTCTTTGCATGTCTGATCTGTCATTAATGAAGATGATGTGGAAGTGCAAGATCAGACATGCAATCTATATAGAGAATTTTAGAGAAATTCGGTTGAGTGAAAGATCGTCAAGCAAGGTTGTGGGCAAGTGAGCTTTTCTTTCTTCTACTCTTTTTTCAAGCTTGTTTTGAGGTCCCACAACTCAATATAGAGCACCAAGTGGGGAAGATCTTGAGTGTCTACAATAAGATTGGAGAAGATTGTAGCTGATGAAGGAGCTTTGAAGAAGTTCTACAGAAGGTATTATCTTGAAACTCATTTTTTTTCTGCAAAAATATGCCTTTATATATGTCCAATGAGTTGAATTTTGAGTGTTAGTGATCCTTGTGTTCTCCGATACTTTTCCGCTACTGTTGATACAATCCTATATAAATAAGTTTATCTATAGACTTAAACAGTCACCTAGATGTTGGTACATGAGATTAAATGATTACCTAGCTAGTAATGGGATTTCGAGCAATTCATTTGGCATTTGTGTTTATGTAAATACATCTTCCTATAAGGATAAGGCGTATTTGCTCCTCTATGTTGATGATATGTTCCTCGCAGAAAGTTCTAAGACAAATTTGACTCATGTCAAAGATCTCTTAAAGAGAGAGTTTTGACATGAAAGATATGGGTGAGTTAAGAAAGATCATTAGGATTGAAATTAGTAGAAGAAGAAATCAATCTTTCCTAACTATTAGTCACTTAAGCTACTGTGAGAAAGAAATCAGGAGATTTCACTTAAGTGAAGCAAGATTTGTGACTATTCCTATTGCTTCAAATTTAAGCCATCTTCAGTTAATTTACCTAAAGAAATTGACACAAAACACCTAAATCAGATGTCATAATTCCTTACAATCAAGTAGTAGGCAACCCAATGTATCTAATGATTTCAACTAGACCTGGTTTATCTTATGTTGCAAGTTTAGTAAGTAGATACATGTCCAACCCTGGTATAATACATTGGGAAGCTACAAAGTGAATACTATGGTATCTAATATGGTCCAAAGAACCTAAGCTAACCTATGAGAGTTGAAATAATTGACTCTCACTATGTAGAGGACCTTGATAAAAGACGTACCCTATTAGGTTATGTGTTTTTGTATTAACCTAATTTACTAAGTTGGAAAACAACTTTATAGTTGGTAGTAGCTTTATCCATAACAGAGGCAGAATGTAACAGTCGACTTTTCATTATACTTCCAAAACGTTACTACATGCATGCATAAGCTTAACAACATACATTTCTCGAAGAAAAATTGAATAAAAGAAACAAAAATTTTATTTCATTGAATAAATCTCTAAAATAATAATATCATAAAAACACTATTTGGGGTACCCCTGACTCTAATTTAGAATAAATTGAGAAAACCAATAAATTAACAAATGAATAAACGAAATAATCAAGAGTTTTATATACACATAACTTCTAAACCATATCATGCAAATATATATATAACTTGATAGATATTTTGTTATTATTATATATATATATCGCAAGTGTGAAAGTGTTGTCATGTTTCGATGAATATTGTAGTGGGATAAGTGAGATAAGTGACATTTTTTGGAATCAACACTTTGTCAAATGAATTATTCATTAATTCACTAAAAGTGAATTTTCCACCAAAAATCCATTCTTGGATCTTTCCACTAAGTGAAGTCAACATTTTAACTTTTTTGACTAGCTTGAAGTCAACATTTGACTTAATTTAAACTTATTATAAATACAATTTTAATCAAACTAATTTAAAATTTACCATTTGTGAAGTAACTTTGACCTTTAGACCTCAAAGCTAGGTGAAGTCAAACATTTGACTTTGGACAAATTTAATTAATTTCATTTAATCAAAATAATAATTTCAAATAATTAATTTTAAATCAAATTAATATTAAATATTTAATTAATTTAATTTAATGTTCAATTAATTAAATCCAATACTAATCTATGAAATCCTTATTCATAGTTTTGATATTTAAATCTTATTTAAATATCTTCAACTTTCTCTTATCATTCAATTCCCAATTGAATGATAGGTCCATTAATATATCGCATATATTTATAGCTTATTTCATTAATTCGAATATTGAAACGCTTCACTCAATCATCACACTAATTCTAGGGTTTAGTCCGATATAACTAGCAGGGGATCTAATGGACTTATAGATCATGAGCTCCAATTGATTCGAGATTAACTGGCCAACTTTACCTAATTAACCAACATTCATTAACTACGCCATGACAACTCTACTAAGCCAGTTAGCTGCACTCTTCCGCGATAGATATATTTCTGTCCACATGATTTAACCTTGATTAGTAAGTCGATCATTCATAGGTTGTTTGTAATTACAGTTGGATCAAAATTATCGTTTTATGCGCTATAATACATCTTGTTCTTTAAGTCTCCACTAATTCAATTTAATTAATTGAACTAACTTATTTTGTCCTACCACTAAACCAAGTCCCTCTCAATCATAGAGAGGGTGGGACCCTTTGTTCAAGGCTAGGAGTCAGTACTTAAGGGAATAAGTAATCTACTGATCCTGAAATCGGGTAGAAGCAAATTCCATCTTGCAGGACTATGTCCCCAACTATCTACCCGGCCTTACCCCTAAAATGGGAGGCTTATGTTGGATTGTATGTCCTAAGACTTCAGTTTGTAATGTTAAACATATTCTATTTGCAATAAAGATATAGAATATGTAAATGGCACTTGTAAAGACTAAATCCAATAAACTAAGATCCATGACTATTACATGAATACTTGGAATTTATGTAGAGACATAAGATTGGATCAAGTTCTAGTAAATAGTCAAAACGGTTTATAGTATACGAATAAGGTTTGGTAATTTATTCTGGTAACACTATTTGTAGTAATTTAGTCAATGTAGTTCTAAATTTATAACAATTTAGTTTATAAACTTTAACAAGTATCAATTTAGTCATTACTTTACAATTTATAACCATTTTTAGCTTCAACTACAAAAAATACTAATAAGATTTAATGAAATTTCTTACACATATAAATTGATAAATTAATTAAGAGTTTTTTTTAAAAAAAAAAATAAATGGGGCAATTGCAAAAATGTCAAATTGATTTGTTAAAACTAGGCTCGTAGCCTATGTTTTATGATTTTATAAAAATGGTAAAACCCTTAAGTCCAACCCAATTTCGCTAATGGACTGAAAAAAGTAAAAAATGCCCTTACATATTTCTATCAGTTTGCGCTCACTACTTCTTCACGTAGCTTAGGTTTTGATTTCCTTTCTTTACTTCTTCACACCGATTTCTTCAGTTCTTCAATGTCGATTACTTCGCTTCTTTTTACTTCTTCAATGTTGATTTCTTCACTTCTACCACCCATTTGATTTCTACAAAATTACCCACTCAACTTCTTACTCGAATCACCGTGAAATTTCTTCCGCTTCCTCATTCTCCTCTGATTTCTTCCTCTTCTGATTTCAACGCATCCAAAGCGAAATTTCAACTCCCAATTACACTTCTCTCCATGCATATACATTAGGGTTGTTGTTTTTGCTTCAAGCGGGAGAAAGAATCAGGTGAGATTTTTGCAACTCATCTACATAAATAATTTTCCTTTTCTTACTATTTTCATCACCCAATTCATTTTTTCCAATGCCTCTTTCATTTTTTCTACTGTTTAGTTTTTTATTATTGAAAAATGCAATTTACTATTACCTTCAATTTATTGCCATTTGATTACCTTTTGTTTTTCTTCTGATTACCTCTATTTTGTGTCACATATTTACTGTGGAGTAGTAGTTTTCTATAACTATAACAACCTCTCTATTCTAGATTGTTATTGAATTCTAATTAGGTATTTGAGTTGAAAACTTATTCTGTTGTTTTAGTTTTGTTCTAAAATTTTAATAAGAATTTGTTTTAGGGCTTAGTGATCTTGTTGAAATCTAATTTGAGTTTATATTATTTGATTGCTATCTGATTATCATATGATTGTAATTTAATTGTTATGTAACTGCTATTTGATTACTATCTCATATCTATTTCTAATTCAATTATTTATTTTATTAGGTTGTTGTGAATGACAAGCCTGAAGTGGAGAATGAAAACCCAAAGAAAATTGAAACCCACAACTACCCTTGCGCATTGGAAACAGACAAACAGACATAAAATCTCCAAAAAAAAAGGCATGAAAGATATATATAAATATTATTAAAGAACTTAGTTTTGTATTAAAGATTTCACCAATCGAAATGAT